>NC_134490.1:97240060-97397560 GCF_040206685.1 Ascaphus truei
AGGGGGAGCTTCAAAGGAGCAGCCGACACATTTGGAATTCACAAGTACAGTGAGTCATAACTTAACTCCAGGACTTCTAAGACATTACGTGGAGATGACTCCAGCATGTCTGGGGAGACCCGAATTAAACAAAAGAACCTAGCATTGTAAGGTGTTACTTGGGGACGAGGAGAGGTGAACATTTTGGCCTGACAGGTGGCTAGGTGTCAGGGGACAGGGAGACATTAGGTCTCGAGGGACGTAGGCATGGCTATGTATGCTAAGCAGCTGAAGTGCCAAGTTTATACATGCTCTCATCATACCTTGAATACTACGAAGAACCTGGCAGAACTCTGCTATAGGTGGGAGGATTGGTTCCCACGCAGTGATTCAATGCAGACTGTAAAGATGGGACTTGTGAGGTTTTAAAAGTCGGGTCAGCCAGTGAGGAGTTAGTTCCATCATGTAACAGATTCAGTTCCATCTTGTAAGAAGTTCCATCTGATTCATCTAATCTACAGCGAGGGGGTACAGAGACTATTTCATCGCAACTAAAGATTTTTATCCAGCTTCCAGTATTCATAAGGACTAAGAATTTGCTAACTAATCCTGCATTGGGGGGAACAAAAATATTACCTTTGGCGGAGTAAGAGTGGTTGCAAGCAGAGCCACTAGCCATTACACGGCTCTTTTTGCGCATCAACCCCACGTCTGGGTATTGATGCCAAGAGACTTGATTTCTGAGGATTTCATTCCATGGACATTTTATTTCGTTTTGCCCCATCCCAGTAAGTGTTTATTTGTGATAATTTTGTAATTCAAGCTGTTTGTGTTCTTTATGTGAATAAATACAATTTATTTTATGCTTTATTCAATCAAAGGATCCAGATGGTAAAGTGTTAATAAGCTTGGTGTCCCGTGACAAAAACTGTACCTAACAGGTTCCCTGCAATTTTCAGTTCATTTGAAAATTGTACCAAATGCATAAGAATTTACAATGCATCTGATCTCAGACGCGCTATTAGAGAGGGTTGGGGTTCCTTACAATGCACCTGATCTCAGACACACTATTAGAGAGGTTTGGGGTTCCTTACAATGCATCTGATATCAGACGCGCTATTAGAGAGGGTTGGGGTTCCTTACAATGCATCTGATATCAGATGCGCTATTAGAGAGGGATGGGGTTCTTTACAATTCATCTGATCTCAGACACGCTATTAGGGAGGGTTGGGGTTCCTCAGAATTTCGCAATATTATTATAGGGTTCCTTAACCAAAAAAAAGGTTGGAAACCACTGTACCAGTGGTTAAAGATTACCACTAGTTTTATATTTTCACTCACAATAGTACCACTCTCTTTATATACAAACTTACAGTTCAACTTCCTTTTAAAGAAATAGGGACTAAAGAAAAAAAACCACACTTTACCCTTCCTATTTAACAAACATAATATTGTTTTAAAGATTTCTAAAGCACATAACAGAAATGTTTGCCCCAGTGTTTAATGCATGTAGATCTTTAACCGTTTTAATGCTCTATTGACGTACCTTATATTCAGTATCGTACCAGGTACACTAAGGGCAAACGCTTGGTTTTCAGGGGCAGATCGGGCTGACCGCACAGACAGAGCAGCCAGCTGATCCAAACGGAAGTCATCAAGTGACATGGAAGTCCCAGGGCACACTGGTGCCGCCGGACCCCTGGCACTGATCCAGTTGATAAATTAGGCATTGTTGTACCACATTTTTTAAGCCACCTTGACCACTGTGTTACAAAGGGTTGAGAGCAAATGATACATTTTTGGTTTGTGATGTCCAGAGAAGCAGTGGTTATAAAATTAAGCAAACTGATCAAAAAAAAATGTACTTTATTAATGATCGGTGACAAAATGTGTGCTCATTTGCAAGGCATTACCCAGAATTACTGGCGGCACTGGAAACACTGTATGCTAAAAGATAATGGGGAAAAGGAGGGTTGCAGATATGTTTGAGACATGTGAATGTGCTCACAAGTGGTACAGTATTTATGTTTGCTGTATTAATTCTTATGTTTCATTTTATGAAAAAAAAAAAACCAGGGTCCCAAGATTTGCTTGAACTCTTTTTTTATTGGAGGGGCTTATCTCATCATTGCTTGGGTCAATAGCTGGGCGAGAGGTACGATCCCCTGCCCAAATACTGTATACAAGTGAACAGTGCCACAGTTTGCTAGCAGTACCTCTGTCTGCAGGGTTAATCAGTGATCACATTTACATACTGTATGTGAGAGACCCCACCTCAGCAGAGACATCCCTCAGGCTCGCCTCGCCCTTTCCGCTGGGGTGAAGCATGGCCGAGGAATTAATTGGATACAAAAAAGGGTCACAGGTGTGGCCCGAAAGAGTCCTATGTGCACTCACTATTATCAAAAATAATTGGCTAGGAAAGATACAATCCTTGGGGTTTCCCCCATAGCCATGCTTAAAATACTTAAAATCTTTTATTAAACACATCTATCACATAATAAGCAAAATAATAAGACAACCACTATGTGGCTAAAACAGGGAAGGAAGGGGTGGGGGTGGCAGCAGGAAGGGGGAGAAATAGTATAGGTATAGTTACCAGTGTGGTGTGGACCTAATTGTTTCAAAGTGAAGTACACCAGGAAAACGTCTCCAAAATATCAGATCATGGAGTATGTGATTCCTACTCATGTCAGGTTAGTACATTACCCATACAGTAGGTTATTCAATTTCTAGGTAATCGCTTCTGATGTAAATCATCACATGAGTGTTCCCCATAATGTATTCCTTAAATACCCTTGGTATGTCTGGTATTTGTGTATCTATAAATCCCCAAAGAGTATAGTATTTGGCTACAAATGAACACTATATTAATACTGATCGCACTGCGTTGTGCCTGCATGTAAGTACCTTACAGCTTTATAGCTTTATAGTGTCAACAGTACTTATAGACCCGTAGCTCATGCTCCATAATGCCCACGATATATTATCTGGGTAATCCTGACAATAAAATACTACACGATTGGGTGGTAAGGTTTAAGCTATACAGCTCTCGGGAGACATACAACCTGGTTGTCCTGAGTGGCTAAGGACTGCAGTCTCATACCACACGTTAGCTCCGCTTCCGCGCATACTGATGACATCAGACCATCGACGTCATCACGTTACACGTACCGACGTGCGTTTCACGCCAACGGCGCTTCGTACTGTTGACACTATAAAGCTGTAAGATAATTACATGCAGGCACAACGCAGTGCGATCAGTATTAATATACTGTAGTGTTAATTTGTAGCCAAATACTATACTTTTTGGGGGTTTATAGATACACAAATACCAGACATACCAAGGGTATTTAAGGAATACATTATGGGGAACACTCATGTGATGATTTACATCAGAAGCGATTACCTAGATATTGAATAACCTATGGGTAATGTACTAACCTGACATGAGTAGGAATCACATACTCCATGATCTGATATTTTGGAGACGTTTTCCTGGTATACTTCACTTTGAAACAATTAGGTCCACACCACACTGGTAACTATACCTATACTATTTCTCCCCCCTTCCTGCTGCCATCCCCACCCCTTCCTTCCCTGTTTTAGCCACATAGTGGTTGTCTTATTATTTTGCTTATTATGTGATAGATGTGTTTAATAAAAGATTTTAAGTATTTTAAGCATGGCTATGAGGCAAACCCCAAGGATTGTATCTTTCATAGCTAATTATTTTTGATAATAGTGAGTGCACATAGGACTCTTTCGGGCCACACCTGTGACCCTTTTTGTATCCAGTTATACCACATTCCCGTATGCACCCTATTTTCTTTACACATATACCTACAAATTGCCGGAGAGCGGTAGACACCCTTTCCTGTTTACCGAGCAATTAATTAACAGATCCAGACTGCCGAAGTCCAGCTGCACCCTCGTTGCAGCGTTGTGGATGTCATCTTGGTTTGTGACATCCAGCTTCAGCATGGTGAGGACCCCAGGGTATTGCTCCTTTAGGGCACTCAGCTTTGGGGCGGTACCGGGATCCCTGCACGTTGCGATCACATTGACCCGGTGTCTGGATAGAAGGGACTTGTAAAAATGAAGCCCGAACCCCTTGCTTGCTCCTTGAACTAGAGCAGACATACTGTATCTGTGATATAACTGTGGAGGAGCAGAGAGTGAGACTATTAAAGCAGCAGTTCAAGCAATATCCTGCATGTGTGTTTTTTTTAAATAAATCAGTTCTGTACTATGAGAAAATACTTGTAGCATTTAAAAAAAAAAAAAAAAGAATGTTTTAAAGACATTTTTAATGTTTCTAATTTAGGAAGCATTTCCAAAGTGACAGCCTCCTTATCCCTAAAAATAGAGGAATACCAAATAAACATAAAAAGCAAAGGTGACAAATTAGGGGTTAAAAAGGGTTAAAAATAAGGAGGTTAAAAACAGGGTTTAACCAACATAAGGCGGAGAGATAGAGCAGCACAATACTGCATCCACACTAATACAAGGAAGGGATCCGGAACTGATCAATGTACATACCAGCCAGGCAAGGAGATGCGAAGAGCCCTGCACAGCCTCCGCCTGCAAACTCCACGGGAACAGTCTCACGTGACCTCTACGCATTTCGAACGTAGTGCTTCGTCAGGAGGTCACGTGATGAAGCTGTCCCTGGACTTAAATAACGTACCGCAGCCAATGAATGCCTGAGTTTATAGCAATTGAAAACACTGGACTACAATCATTCATTCTGATCTCCCAGCTACACTACCGACACACTTTATTGAAGTGTGGTCGGTACCGCAAGCCGGGAAATCTCCCGGCTTGCTAGTGGCCGCCCCTCGGCGTGCCGCGCGTCATAGACGCGCGGTCACGCGTCATCGGGAGCGTGCGCCCCCTGCACGCGTGTCCAGGGGCTCCCCGAGGGAGCCCTGGTGTCCCGCGATCGCGGGACAGCGGCAGGGGGTTCCGGGGGACCCGGCGGACCCGGCAGCGGTAGGGAGAGCGCCCCGATCGGAGGGCGCTCTTCCGCTGCTTCGGCGCGCGCCCGTCACACTCGGGCGCGCGCCAGGCTACTGCTGCGGCACAGAACGGGCAAATGCTCGAATAAACTGTGCCGCAGCAGTACCACATAAATAGCCAAGGCCACGATCTCAATTGAAAGTTTAACCCAGTCAGGGTAACTATGTCCTGTGTGTTAACTTGATACAGAAATCACAATTAAACATCTTTAAACATATGGAGTTTAAAAACACCTAACATGCAACACACTCTAAATATCAAAAATCAAAATACTGATATTGAAAACCATCCTTTACATAAAAGTACAAAAAGCAATAATATAGACTCTTTTAAATAAGAAGACAGTAATATAACCTCTTATAAATTAAAAATTAAAAAAGAAGAAGAAAAAATCACCAAAAAATGTAATAACCAACTGTTATTCTATACTTTAAGGAAGGGAACCAATTCTATATAATCATTTAATCCCTGAAGATTTCTGGATTGCATGGTATATATCCAGTATTGTTCCCTTCTACTTAAACGTAGTTCCCTGCTGCCTAAACGCTTGTCTACAGTGATAACTTCAATACCCATAAAGGATATTCCACTGGGGTCACACTGATGACAATTTTTAAAATGTTTTAAAAGGTGGGTTAAAGGCATATTTTTATCAATTAATTTTTGCACATGTAACCCATGTTCCCCCCCCCCCCCCGGACACAGATTGCTCCGCTAGGGTGTAGTGAGGGCTGGCTAATGCATATTGGTGGTGCATACCTGTGAGGAACAGGAGGGCCTGAGTCCCACGGTGGTATTGGGGATAACAGGGACAGACTTCTGGGGTATATGCCTTCATCTTTAGTGGTGGTCGTGCAGCACCTCCATCTCTGGCAAAAACCTAGAGAATAGGCTGGAATGCTCCCAGACAAGCCCTGGTCCCAGGGCGAGAGATTCCAATCACACACGCAGTCTTTTGTATAAAACAGCAATGTCTCTTTATTGTCCTTACAACAGCACACAGCAGCAGTTCATGCACAGCAGCAGTTCATATGCAGTGTACAGGATATTGACCTCCTCTCCTTTTCCTCCAGGCTGTACCCCTGCAGGATGGGCTGTATGGGGTTCCAATACCCCCGACGCCCACCCCAAGGGTATACCCTCTGGGTGATGCAAGATTCCCCCCTTCACCCCTTGAGCAGGGTGAGGGGCATTGGTCCACTTAGTTTTATCAGCTCTAAACAGGCTGGTCTCCTGCCTCCTCTCAATCACAGGTGTCACTCTAACCATGGCCTCTCCGATCAGACACACCAGCACTCTCTGCTCCCAGGACAGAACTACTTGTCACTTACAGGAACAGGCAGAACTAACTTTAGACAGCCCCACCCCTCATGATGTCTCCAGGACCTCCCCTCTATCTCAGGCCTGCACACAGAGTCAGAGGCCTGCCTCCATCACTCAAGGCAGGGCTTAAGCGGGGGGAAACCCCATGTTAACTACTGGCGGCCTGCCCTTAACAGGACTTACACCAGTAGGAGAAAGATATATAGCCCCCATTTCTTACCGGGGCTACACTCTCCCTCAGGTGGAATCCAATGGTCCCCACTTGGACCTAACTTTAGCAGCACCATCCTGCGGTGAACAAACCTGGGAAACAACACATTGCAGGTTATGATATTCATTGAACCATTCACCATGTGGTATTATAACAACAGTACGGTTACTCCCAAAGGGGAGAACCACTAATAATAATGTTTTGGGTCAGGCTTCTATACCTTCCTCCCATTATGGTCAGTTATAGTAATGTAGTAGGGTTGTACCGACCCAGACTCCGGCCGGTATATCACACTGTGCATGTATATGCACCGCCCTACACTCCAGGCCCGGACCACCTCACTGATTCGGTCCTCATTGTGGTAACCCGCCTTACCAAACTTCGTTCTCAAGTACTCTTGTACGGCCTCCCTGAGCCAACTATCTCTGTGCTCCTCTATTTCCCTCATTATGGGTTCAGGTACATAAGGGTACTTGTACCCGTGGGACTGCCTATACCTGAATACTATGGCTCTGTCTGCTCTGTTCAATTTGGGCAGCTTCTTATGATCCGCCCTGCTAGGCAGTACCCAAAACTCTGGTTCTGCAGGAGCAATGTCATCATACAAAATACTAGGCCCCTTAGGAAGGATGATATTTTGCTCTATCTCCTGATATCTGTGCTCCAGCTCGTCCGCCACCTCCTGGGGAGTATAGGCACCTACCGCCCACCAATGGTCGGCTATGTTGCTCCTAATTAACAGGAACCTGGTGCGGTCCATACCTTTGTGGTACCCAGTGAACAGGGGTGCCCACCACTTGTCACGGTGCTCGTACTCTGACATGGGGCTAGAAGTATCTGTCTCGGACTCGGCTTGTGATGAGACACCGGACAGGATCGCCTCTGTAGAGTGCGAGCAGCTGCGTCTACCCTTGGCATTTATATAGATGGTGGGATTCATTTTGTGGACCACCTTGCTTACAGTCCTGGCCTCAGCAGTAGTATGGGAACCTCAGGTCCTCCCTCTAGACACAGGAGAAAAAGGTACACGTATCACATTATCATATGGTACTTCCCCATCAGATCCCTCATCACTTAATTCCCAATTCCGCAAATCTTTGGAGTACTTGGGGTTCTTACTTAACTTATCCCCGCTAGGTCCCAGTGTCATGACTCGTGACGGGGCAGGGGCAGTGGCCGGGGCAATGGCGCTAGGGGCTGGGGCAATGTCCGAATCAATGTCCAGCAAGCAGGTAATGCCGCGACCACTGGGCATTTTCTTGCTTGCCCTTTCTGTCGGGCTTCGTGTTCCTCGGGAAACACCTTGGCTTCTCAGGGTGGCCATTGCAACTGCCATGGCTGCTCTCCGCTGGGAGAACAGCGCTCCCGGGCCTTGTTTCCAGTCGGACCTGGAAGTGACGTCATCACAGCCGCCCGTGGAATCCCCATCCGCTCCGTGGTCACGCACCGGAAGTGCGTCGATGACCGGAAGGGGCGGTGGTGGAGAATCCGGTCCGCGGGCGGGTAAGTAGGCCGCACGCCTTTCTCTCTTGCCCTCTGCAGGATCCTTATTTGCCTGGCGGGAGTAAGGGGATGGTGGAGTCTCCTTACCGCTCCGCTGCCGGCTGATGACCTCTGGTTCCTCCGGATCCGTCTCAGATGCCGTCTGCACCGCACTGGGAGTCACCACGGCCGTGGGACTTCTCCGGGCCTCAGGCCGCACCAGCGCTCGCCATCGGGAGGTGTCCGAACTCGTCTGCTCCCTCTCTCCGGTAAGTGGACCGCCATCTTTATTACAGCTGGGGTGGTTCGCCGGTCGGCGCATCGCCACAGATGAGACGCCATCTTCTTCCTCCGAAGCTGACTTGGTCGGATCCTCCGCTAGGGAGTCACCTGGGTCTTTTGCGGCCCGCCAGTGGTTAGTGGTACGAAACGGGCCCTCTCCAGTACCTCCACTGCGGTCGCGCTCTTCTCCGCCGGATCTCCGCTCGGCTCTGTAGTTGGCTGGGCCTTGGTTCCCACCTCAGCAGGGGTGCAGGGAACTAGGGCAGCCTCGTCTGTTGTCTCTGCCACCTCCGTTAGGGTTCCCGGAGAGGCACCCCGAGGGGTCTTTAGCATGGGCCATGGCTCATTAGGCCATAGGTGTCAGGAATCGGCGTTCCCCTCGCTTCCCACACAGAGCACGCCCTCTCCGCAGGGAGCCCTTGGACACACAAAACAATCCTGCCTTACCAGCCTCCACGGCTCCTCGCCCCTGCCGCCGTCGCGGGATCACTCCCCTCTGTGATTCCTCTGCTCAGCGCCGGGCGCGGCCACGCTTTCCTGCACGCACACCTACACGCACGCCAGCCCCAGACGTTATGTGCATGCATTCCCAGCTTACAGAGCACACGCCTAACAGAGCACTTTTAACCACTGCTCCTGCAGTGAGGCGTCGCCCCCAAGCATCACACAATTCCATGCAAATCAATGATTACACTCAGCTGGGCTGTAACACCTCCCTCCTATCAGGGAGGACTCCTTGCAGTCCTCCAGGCCTGCCCCCTTTTCCCATTGGCCTGCCCAGCTTTATTATGCCTGTGCTTCCCATCACTCGTCGCTCGACATAGTCTCTGTATGTAAGTACTTCTAGATTCTCTCAGTGTTTTCACAGGTTCTGACGCGGCTTGTACGACTACCCCCTCTGGCTCTCGATCTCGGCACCCCTTGGACAACGCTCACTCTGGTAACCCCTTGAACACAGCTTGGACTACGACCTATCTCCACTCTCCACTCCCTGACCTCGGCAAGGCATTCATCACTCTATCTCTACAACCGGTACCGGCAAGTATTGTCTACCTTACTACACCTGGCCTGGCAACGCTTCATACCACACTCCGGACACGCTCCCTTTGCTGTGGGTGCGTGTATTACCACTTCCCCCTTCAGCTCAGGGGACGGGTCTGGTCTGCGGGCAGCACCAGAGTAACAATAGGTAGTACGTGCAACATTGAGGGCATCGTGCTTTGGTGCTTGCAGCCGATCCGGGTGTCCTGCAGTGTACACACAGGCACCGGAGGTATACGCGGCCATCGATCTCCACCACCAGGTAGCCTCCTGGTAGTTGGAAAACTGTCGTGCTCGGTTCAGACATGGTTTGCTCAGGGGTGGAACAGTTCAATGTTTCAGCTCCTTGCTCTCTGAATGCCAGATGGAAGTGAAGTTCCTCCCTCTCACTTCCTGTCCCTCCATTCGCTGGGGAGGACGCTCCTGATTGGCTCTCCCTGTGCCCCCTCCCTCTGGTGGAAACAAGAGGAGGGGCACTCCTTCTCTCAGTGTGACGTGGCTTTGTCTGTCGGCCAGTCACAGCACAGGTGGGTGGGCTCTCGGCTTTTGCGCTGCTCCGGTCCTTTTGCAGGGGATCTGGGCTTGGCGCCAAACCCCTGCACATCTCCCTCCACATTTCTGACAGTCTCTTTGCACGCTTCACGTGCGCGATCCAGGATTGGCGGGAGTCGCCATTTTAGTTTGGCTGCTAACTGCTGGGCCGTGGATGGCGCTGCGGTCACCATTTTTAACTCGTTCATGCTCCGCGGAGCACATGTAGGGACGGTCACCATCTTTGATGAGCCCTCCAAATGTATAATTGCACTATTCTCAGTGTCTAGTGCATAGCTCGTTCCTAGACACTGACTGCTCTCACACTGCTCACTAAACGCTCTCTGCATGCTCTCTCTTATTGCTTTCACCCACTGATATGATGTGGCATACCCCAGGCTAGACAGAACTCCTTCTCTGTGCACCGCACTCGCTGACGGTTCCTGCAAGTACTCTGTGGTGTGTTTTATGTGGGTGCTGGCTAGTGTACCCGGACATCTCCCTAAGGTACGGGCGTCTCCTACTTTTGGCCACTCATAGTGTGGGCCCTGGGCCATGGTCCCTGGACTAGTTTACAGGCTTATCCCCCCAGTTGCCTCACACTATCTGCCTCAATGGACTAGAACAGCAATAGCCTCACACCCATCTTACATCACCCTCTTAGGGGAACCCAGGGCGTACTGTGCGGGAATCCACGCTCCCCTGACTACCCCTGGTATTACATGCCCTTCTCTCTCCAGTACTTGCACGGAAGGTGCACTTCACTCTTCCTGCTCTGCCTTGCTGAAAGCCTGTCCTGTTCTGGATCTCAGCAGCTCGCCTCCAAATGTAACCCATGTCCCCCCCCCCCCCCCCCACCGGACACAGATTGCTCCGCTAGGGTGTAGTGAGGGCTGGCTACATGCATATTGGTGGTGCATACCTGTGAGGAACAGGAGGGCCTGAGTCTCCCGCGGTGGTATTGGGGATAACAGGGACAGGCTTCTGGGGTATATGCCTTCATCTTTAGTGGTGGTGGTGCAGCGCCTCCATCTCTGGCGAAAACCTAGGGAATAGGCTGGAAACTTCCCAGAGAAGCCCTGGTCCCAGGGCGAGAGATTCCAATCTCACACACAGTCTTTTGTATAAAACAGCAATGTCTCTTTATTGTCCTTACAACAGCACACAGCAGCAGTTCATACACAGCAGCAGTTCAGATACAGTGTACAGGATATTGACCTCCTCTCCTTTGCCTCCAGGCTGTACCCCTGCAGGATGGGCTGTATGGGGTTCCGATACCCCCGACACCCACCCCAAGGGTATACCCTCTGGGTGAGGCAAGATTCCCCCGTCACCCCTTGAGCAGGGTGAGGGGCATTGGTCCACTTAGTTTTATCAGCTCTAAACAGGCTGGTCTTCTGCCTCCTCTCCAATCACAGGTGTCACTCTAACCATGGCCTCTCCGATCAGACACACCAGCACTCTCTGCTCCCAGGACAGAACTACTTGTCACTTACAGGAACAGGCAGAACTAACTTTAGACAGCCCCACCCCTCATGATGTCACCAGGACCTCCCCTCTTTCTCAGGCCTGCACACAGAGCCAGAGGCCTGCCTCCATCACTCAAGGCAGGGCTTAAGCGGGGGAAAACCCCATGTTAACTACTGGCCTCCTGCCCTTAACAGGACTTACACCAGTAGGAGAAAGATATATAGCCCCCATTTCTTACCGGGGCTACACACATTTTTTATATTTCTCATATGTTCCATAACCCGAATTTTCATACTTCTTTTGGTTTTACCAATGTATTTAAACCCACATTTACATTGAAACAAATAAACCACATGGGTGATGGAACAATTAATAAAATGGTTAATTTTAAAACTTCACTTAGTAGCAAAATAAACTACCTCTTTTTTATTTAACATATTGGGACATACTTTACATTTACTACACTTGTAATTGCCCTTTAGTTCCAAATACGATCTTATAGTGTAATGCCTGTATGACCGCAGACCCGGCCAGTCCCCAGTACTGAGGTGGGTAAGGGTACAACATGCACCCACAGCAGTGAGGGCATGCCCGGAGTATGGTAAGATGCATTGCCGGGTCTGGTGAGAAAGGGTTAACGATATACTTGATGAGTCCGGTGTGCCAGAAGTCGGAGGGTAATTGTCCAAGAGCCATGGGCCAGGGGCAGGAGAAAGCAGCGTAGCGAGATCCAAAGCAGAGTCCAGGGGTAGCGAGGTACATGTAGTCAAACAGAGCCGAGATCAATCCAAAGGTATCCAAACAGGGGCAGGGACAGGAACAAGAGCTGTAACAGAGAACAGAGCTTGGCATAGACACTGCACACTGGAGTCACAGAGAAGCTATGCAGAGCGAGGAAGAAGAGGGCAGACTGGGGTTATAAAGGAAGGAGGGCCAATGGTAGGAAGGGGTGGAGCGGAGGCCTTTCTGGATGAACGCAGGGATAGGTCCAGGTGAGCAGGGAGGAAGACAGGGGTGTGATTCATGGCAATCGCCTGCAGCCGATGGGGGGGCGGAGCCAGCAGCGTGGGAGGGCTGATAAGAAGATCGGGTGCACGCGCCCTCTGTACGGCTGCCGTGCGCGCGCCCCGGTCGCGTGCGTGAACATGCGGCGTGCGCCGCGGAGGAATGGCTCTGCGTGGGGGCGGGACAGGTGAGAGGCCGAGGTAGCGGGGAACCGGGGTAGAGAGCCGCCGTGGGGCCTGAGGTGATGGGGACCCGCTGAGAGGTGCATGTCCCCCGATCCGTTACAGTACCCCCCCTCTTGAGGATCGGACTCCGGACGATCCTCCCAAGGTTTGTGAGGAAATTTCCGACGAAATTGTTTGAGAAGAGCTGGAGCATGAATATGATAACAAGGTACCCAGGAGCGTTCCTATGGGCCATATCCCTTCCAATGAACGATGAACTGAAGTCTGCCCCTGGACCAACGGGAATCAAGAATGGAATAGACTTCGAATTCCTGTTGTCCTTGTATTACGACGGGATTGGGTCTCCGACGACGGTCCGGAAAATGTAAATTTTGGACAAAGAGCTTCAGAAGGGACACGTGAAACAGAGAGGGTATCTTCATGGTGGGAGGAAGCGAAAGTCGATATGCTACCGGGTTGATCCGTTCGAGGACCTTGAAGGGACCCAAGAATCTAGGAGCCAGCTTCTGGGAAGGAGTTTTGAGCTTGATATTTTTTGAAGATAGCCAAACTGTGTCTCCAGGTTTGTATTCTGGGCCCACCTGACGTCGCCGATCTGCTTGTGTCTTTTGTTTTTGGACGGACCCTTGCAAGGCTCTTTGAATCTTTTTCCAAGAGTTTTGTAGATTGGAGATGTGAGTATCTGCTGCAGGAACACCGGAGGAGAGGGAGGAGAGGGGAAGGCTGCAGGGATGGAACCCATAGTTAATGAAAAAAGGCGACTCTTGCATGGACTCATTCTTCAGCGAGTTAATAGCGAACTCCGCCCAGGGTAATAGGTCCACCCAATTGTCTTGAGATTCTGACACAAAGCATCTTGTGTGTACTGATTGATCTGTGTGGTTGATTGAAGTGCTGGTTGGTTAAAGTGTGTGCAGTTAGAACCAGAAGCAGTTTGAACAAAGTATAGTTATTGAAGTACAGTTTACTGTTGGTACTTCTAAACTTCATAGTTGCTAGAATGAGCAGGATTGAAAATGCCACTCAATGCACATCTTGCCACATGTATGTGCACTTGGAGCAGCAGTTCCAAGGAGCATACCGCTGTGAGAGGTGTGAGCGGGTGGTCTCTTTAGAATCAGAGATTGCTGATCTGAAGAGGCAATTTGCAATATTGAGGGACATTGGCAATCTTGGGGAATTAGAGCTCACTGAGCAGGCCCTTGCTTCGACTAGTGGTGCAGATTGAGGCGCTGTTAGTGAGGAGCAGGTAGGTAGCTTAGTTGCTGTTAGTGAGGAGCAGGTAGGTAGCTGGGTGACAGTTAGAAGGGGAAGCAGGGGCAATAGGGAGAGACAGGTAGTTTCTGAGCTGACACATCCCAATAGATTTGCCATGTTAAGTGAAGATATTGGGAATGTTGGTGCAGAAATGGCAAGGCTGGGGGAGACTAATTCCTCTAGCAGCCAGGGGAATAGTTCCTCCAGCACAGTGGGGACCCAGGATTCTCAGATACAAAGAAAGATTGTGGTGGTAGGGGACTCCATTATTAGGAAGGTAGATAGGGCAATCTGTTGCCGGGACCGCATGAACCGAACAGTTTGTTGTCTCCCGGGTGCTCGGGTTCGGCACATTGCGGATCGGGTTGACAGGTTGTTGGGGGGGGGGGGCTGGGATTGACCCGGCAGCCTTGGTACATGTTGGCGCCAATGACAAAGTTAGAGAAATATGGAGGGTCCTAAAAAATGATTATAGGGATCTAGGCCAAAAGCTGAATGCAAGGACCTCCAAGGTAGTATTTTCTGAAATACTACCAGTGCCATGCGCTACCGCAGGGAGACAGTCAGAGATCAGGGAGGTTAATGCATGGCTAAGAAAGTGGTGCAGGAAGGAGGGGTTTGGGTTTTTAGAGCTCTGGGACTCTTTTTCTGAGAGGTGCCATCTATATTCTAGGGACGGATTGCACCTCAATGAAGAGGGATCTTCTGTGCTAGGGGGGAGAATGCTAAAAAGGTTAGAGGAGATTTTAAACTAGGATGGAGGGGGGAGGGGAATGAAACAGATAATGAATTAAATGGAATAGATGAGGATACAAGGTGGTATGGAGGTAGAATGGGGGCAAGTGCAAGTTTGACAAGCAGTGAGACACCCATAGTAAATAGAGATAATACTAGAAAACTTCTAAAGACTAAACCAAGTGGGAGCAGAAAGGAAGGAGCAGATAAGATAATAGTACAGGTTGAAAAAAAACTTAAATGCATGCTTGCTAATGCAAGAAGCCTGACAGATAAAATGGGGGAGCTTGAATTAATAGCTACAAGGGAGCAGTATGATATCATAGGCATTACTGAAACATGGTGGGATGAAACTCATGACTGGACAGTTAATTTAGAGGGTTATTCTCTTTTTCGGAAGGATCAAACAATTGAAGGGGAGGTAGAGAATGTCTATATGTTAAACCGGATCTAAAACCTATTATAAGGGATGATGGCTATGAAGGGAATGATGAAAACGTAGAGACCTTGTGGATAGAAATTAGCAGTGGAGGTAAAAGTATAAAGAAAATGTTTGTGGGAATATGCTATAAACCACCAAATATCTGTGAGATTGAGGAAGCTAAAATACTTTTGCAAATGGAGAAGGCATCAAAACTGGGTCATGTTTGCATAATGGGGGATTTTAATTATCCAGACATAGACTGGGGCAATGAGATTAGCGTTACAACAAAAGGAAACAGGTTTTTGGGGGGTACTTAAAGATAATTATATGACCCAAATTATTGAGGAACCAACCAGGAGAGAGGCAGTTCTGGATTTGGTCATATCAAACAATGTAGAAGTAATAACAAATATTCAAGTCCTGGAACATTTGGGTAACAGTGATCATAACATGGTCTCATTTGAAATAAATGATCAAAAAACAGATTACTTGGGTTCAACAAAGACCTTCAACTTTAGAAAGGCAGATTTTAATAAACTGAGGACTAATCTAGTAGTAATACAATGGGATGATGTTTTTGCAGGGAAAAATGTAGAAGATAAATGGGCAGTCTTTAAAACATTGTTAGAAAAGCACACTTATCAGTGTATACCCATGGGTAATAAGTATAAAAGAAATAAGTCAAAACCTATGTGGCTAAATAAACAGGTAGGGGAGGAAATGGACAAGAAGAGGAAGGCGTTTAGATTCTTTAAGTCAGAAGGGACAGAGACATCGTATCAGAATTATAAGGAATGTAACAAAAATTGCAAAAGGGCAATTAAATTGGCAAAAATGGATAATGTAAAAAGGATTGCAATAGAAAGTAAGGTCAACCCTAAAAAGTTCATTAAGTACCTTAATAACAAAAAAATGAGAAAAGAAAATATAGGACCCTTTCAGTGTGAGATGGGTAGGCAGATTATTGGAGATAAGGAAAAAGCTGAGGAATTAAACAAATTCTTTGCCTCTGTGTTTACCAAGGAAGAATCAAGTTCAAGAGTAGTGCCACAGGAGGAAGCCACAACCTCCATATTAATGAACAATTGGTTAACTGAGGAAAAAGTTCATAAGCGACTTGAAAAAATTAAAGTAAATAAGGCACCTGGCCCCGATGGTATACATCCAAGAGTTCTCAAGGAGTTAAGCTCAGTAATAGCCAAACCATTATATTTAATATTCAAGGACTCCATTTCCACAGGCTCAGTACCACAAGATTGGCGTAAAGCAGATGTGGTGCCTATATTTAAAAAGGGAGCTAGATCACAACCGGGAAATTACAGACCTGTAAGCCTGACTTCAATAGTAGGGAAACTACTTGAAGGTTTAATACGGGATAATATTCAGGAATACCTAATGGAAAACAAAATTATTAGTAATAGTCAGCATGGATTTATGAAGGATAGATCTTGCCAAACTAACCTTATTTGTTTCTTTGAGGAGGTAAGTAGGAATTTAGACCTGGGTAATGCAGTTGATGTGGTCTACTTAGATTTTGAAAAGACACAAAAATCACCAGGCGCTCCTGCGAGTGTTTCAGATAAGAGGAGATAATGCAGTATAGTAAATGCAAAATATAGAATGAAATGATATACAACCAGTGCCAGTTTGCAGCTCGACCTTCAGTGGATCTTAGATTTTGCAAAGGCTTTTGATACGGTTTCACACAAGAGGTTAGAGTACAAAATAAAGAAAGTTGGACTCAGTAATAATATATGCACCTGGATTGAAAACTGGTTAAAGGACAGACAACAGAGGGTTGTCATAAATGGAACTTTTTCAGGTTGGGCTAAAGTCGTGAGTGGAGTACCTCAAGGATCGGTACTGGGACCCCTGCTTTTTAACTTGTTTATTAATGACCTTGAGGTTGGCATAGAGAGCAAAGTCTCCATCTTTGCTGATGATACTAAATTGTGTAAGGTAATAGAATCAGAGCAGGATGTAATTTCTCTTCAGAAGGACTTGGAGAGACTGGAAACGTGGGCAGGTAAATGGCAAATGAGGTTTAATACAGATAATGTAAGGTTATGCATTTGGGATGCAAGAATAAAAAGTCGACTTACAAATTAAATGGAGATATATTGGGGGAATCCTTGATGGAGAAGGATTTAGGAGTGCTTGTAGACAGCAGGCTTAGCAATAGTGCCCAATATCATGCAGTAGCTGCAAAGGCAAACAAGATCTTATCTTGCATCAAACGGGCAATGGATGAAAGGGAAGTAAACATAATTATGCCCCCTTACAAAGCATTAGTAAAACTACACCTTGAATATGGAGTACAATTTTGGGCACCAATCCTAAGAAAAGACATTATTGAACTAGAGAGAGTGCAGAGAAGAGCCACCAAATTAATAAAGGGGATGGACATTCTAACTTATGAGGAGAGGCTAGCTAAATTAGATTTATTTACATTAGGAAAGAGGTGTCTAAGAGGGGATATGATAACTATATACAAATATATTCAGGGGCAATACAAAGTAGCTTTCAAAAGAACTATTCATCCCACGGACAGTACAAAGGACTCGGGGCCATCCCTTAAGGTTGGAGGAAAGGAAATTTCACCAGCAACAAAAGAAAGGGTTCTTTACAGTAAGGGCAGTTAAAATGTGGAATTCATTACCCATGGAGACTGTGATGGCAGATACAATAGATTTGTTCAAAAAAGATTGGACATCTTTTTAGATGGGAAAGGTATACAGGGATATACCAAATAAGTATACATGGGAAGGATGTTGATCCAGGGATTAATCCGATTGCCAATTGTTGGAGTCAGGAAGGAATTACTTTTTCCCCTTAATGGGATTTTTGTTTGCCTTCCTCTGGATCAATAAGTAAGTATAGATATAGGATAAAGTATCTGTTGACTAAATTTAGCATAGGTTGAACTTGATGGACGTACGTCTTTTTTCAACCTCATCTACTATGTAACTATGTAACTATGTACAGTAACTATCTGAGATACTGCTCCAAGGTTTGATTCATTCTCTCCGTCTGGCCGTTGGTCTGTGGGTGGTAACCCGAGGAGAAATTGAGGGAAATGACAAGTCTCTGAGAGAACGCTCGCCAAAACTTAGAGATGAATTGAGTACCTCTGTCTGAAACAATGGAAAGTGGCACGCCGTGTAACCTGAAAATTTCTTTAGAAAAAATGTCAGCCAAGGTAGCTGAATTGCGGAGACCCTTGAGGGGTATAAAGTGTGTGTGCTTGGAAAACCTTTCCACTACCACAAGGATCGTATTCATCCCCTTAGAATTTGGAAGTCCATAAAGTCCATGGAAATATGCTTCCAAGGCCGTTCCGGAATAGGAAGAGGCAGGAGGAGACCAGAAGGTTTGTGTCGGGCGGACTTGCTCTGAGCACAGACTGACTAGACAAGCTCTGGTGAAATCAAAAATGTCTTTGTTCATTTTAGGCCACCATAAGGTTCGTTTAATAAGATCCACTGTCCTCTTGAAGCCTGGATGACCAGCAGATCTAGAAGAATGCCCCCACTCTAGGATCTTGTTTAAAAAATGTGGAGCAGCATACAAACGTCTTTCTGGCACCTTAAATCTCCTAGGAATATGAGCCTGGGCTTTATTGATCTCATCCAGGATATCAAAATTATTGGCAGAAATAATATACTTTGCGGGAAGAATCGTCTCTGAAGATTCGTTAGATCCTTCCTCCGTAGAGAATTGGCGAGAAAGAGCATCGGCCTTGATATTCTTGGTACCTGGAATATATGAAATCGTGTAATTGAAACGAGAGAAAAACAGTGCCCAACATGCTTGACAGGATAATATAAAAGAACGCTAGATGGCGCTCTACTCCACCTTAAATAGTGATTAAAATTAAATCAAATAGTGCATTTAGAAATACTATATCTAAGCAAAATGTGCAGTGAATACTCATAAAATATGCAGTGAAATATCAAACATTAATTAATATATCAAGATACAATGTGCAGTGGACAATATAAAATATGCAGTGAATAACAAATAAGGCAAAAACAACTTATCACTCGACCCCGACAAAAGACTGTTCCAAAAGTCTTGCAGATGCAGTATGGGTGAAGTTCCATGGGAGCGTCGTCGAGTGCCCAAAAAGAAAAAACAGTGGATAGTGTAATACTGTAAAACCAGTGTGTAAATAAATGTGTAAGAGCTTGCAAATTCCTACTCACAAACGCAGCAGGAAAATGAGCATGTAAATCAGATGGGAACTGTGATGCAGCCCAATCCGGAGGTGTGGTATATAGATCAGCAATTCTCGAGAAAGCAGAAAACAACCATAGTGTAGATAGAAAATACAATTTATTCAATTTAAGGACAAATGGAGGCTTACGGCTTATGACGGAATTACAGCATAAGGAAAGGGGTCTTTGCTACGGCGCAGCTCTTCTTGTTCAGTCTCCTTGTTACCAGCTTCCGCGAACGTCACTTCCGGAATGTGACGTCACCGCTTGCCGGGACCGCAGACAATAGAGATTCCCCTGCTTCTTTCCTTCTCCAAGATGGCTGAGAAAGCCCGACTCTACGCGTTTCGACGTAATAACGTCTTCATCAGGAGTGAACGTAATAACGTCTTCATCAATATCACTCCTGATAAAGACGTTATTACGTCGAAACGCCTAGAGTCGGGCTTTCTCAGCCATCTTGGAGAAGGAAAGAAGCAGGGGAATCTCTATTGTCTGCGGTCCCGGCGAGCGGTGACGTCACATTCCGGAAGTGACGTTCGCGGAAGCTGGTAACAAGGAGACTGAACAAGAAGAGCTGCGCCGTAGCAAAGACCCCTTTCCTTATGCTGTAATTCCGTCATAAGCCGTAAGCCTCCATTTGTCTTTAAATTGAATAAATTGTATTTTCTATCTACACTATGGTTGTTTTCTGCTTTCTCGAGAATTGCTGATCTATATACCACACCTCCGGATTGGGCTGCATCACAGTTCCCATCTGATTTACATGCTCATTTTCCTGCTGCGTTTGGGAGTAGGAATTTGTAAGCTCTTACACATTTATTTACACATTGGTTTTACAGTATTACACTATCCACTGTTTTTTCTTTTTGGGCACTCGATGACGCTCCCCTGGAACATCACCCATAATGCTTGACAGGATCCCAGATGACGAGCCCCCTCAATGTATAATAAGTTTTTGTGATCGGTGAGAATAGTTACTGGCTCTTTGGTACCCTCGAGGAGATGTCTCCATTCTTGCATGGCTTATTTGATAGCCAAAAGTTCACGGTTCCCGACATAATAATTTCTCTCGGCCGAAGAGAATTTCCTGTAAAAGAATCCACACGGATAGTTTTTCTTGTGGAGAAGATCTTTGTGAGAGTACTGCCCCAGCTCCCACATCAGAAGCGTCTACCTCCAGGGTGAAAGGAAGGGATGTATCCGGATGCCGAAGAATGGGAGCGGAGACGAAAGCTCTTTTGAGGAACTCGAAGGCTTTGATGGCTTCAGAGGACCATGCTGTCGGATCAGCACCTTTTTTAGAGCGATAGTTGAGAAATTCCGGATGAATTTTCGATAGTAGTTAGAAAAGCCAAGAAAACGCTGAACGGCTTTTAGGGAGTTCGGCAGCGACCAATCCAGAACAGACTTCAATTTCTCAGGATCCATGGTGAAACCTTTATCGGAGATTATATAGCCAAGGAAGGCTGTGGAAGATTGGTGGAAGAGACATTACTCCATTTTCGCGTAGAGGCTATTAGCACGAAGCCGAGAGAGAACCACCTTGGTGTGACGAATGTGCTCTTCCAGGTTCTTGGAGAAAATGAGGATATCGTCTAAGTATACGATGATGAAAATTCCCAGAATGTCCCAGAAGATATCATTCATAAATTCTTGGAAGACGGCAGTGGCATTGCAGAGTCCGAACGGCATCACTAGGTATTCATAATGACCCGAACGCGTGTTAAATGCAGTTTTTCATTCGTCACCATCTCGTATTCGGCTGAGATTGTAGGCTCCTCTCAGGTCGAGTTTGGAAAATACAGAGGCTCCTTGGAGCCGGTCAAAGAGTTCCGAAATTTGAGGAAGAGGGCACCGTTTTTTAACTGTAATCTTGTTAAGCCCACGAAAGTCGATACAGGGTCTTAAAGAGCCATCCTTCTTTTTCACGAAGAAGAAACCTGCCCCGGCGGGGGAGGTGGAATTCCGAATAAACCCTTTCTTAAGATTCTCCTGGATATAGGTCGTCATAGCCTCGGTCTCGGGCACAGATAAGAGCGAGGTTCCAGGAATCAATTCAATGGGGCAGTCGTACGAACGATGAGGTGGTAGGACTTCAGCCTGAGTCTTGTTAAAGATCCAAAAAGTCATGGTATACCTCCAGCAGTGTAGAGAGAGAAGGAGAAGTGGTGTCGAGACCAGCGAGCACGGTAACGGGAGGAGTGACCGTCTTCTCCACTGCAGGAGCCCACTGGATCGGTAGTTTGTTGGTTCAATCAACACGCGGAGCCATGGCAATCCCAAAATTACCTGCACAGTAGGAGAGTGGAAGACATCGAAGATGATGACTTCAGTATGACCATCCGCGGTGGTCAGAGTGAGGGGAATAGATTCCCAAATAATGAAGGCTGGTTGGAGCGGTCGGCCGTCGACAGCCTCCAGGCCGATGGGTGACTTCTTGACTAACGGGATTTGGTTGTTGCAGGCATAGTCGTGATCCAAAAAGTTACCACCAGACCCGGAGTCGATGAAGGCTTCAACCTCTACCTTAACATTAGGACCCTCAAGAGTTATGGGGAGAAGGATTCTCTTCGGTAGCTCTTTGGGGGAAGCGGGGCAAGGAGAAATGGTACCCAGTAAAAGCCCCTCTACCTTTACTGGGCGTTCTCGTTTCCCGGTTTCAAGCAACAGTGACGTAGTTGGTGTTCCGGGGAGCCGCAGTAGTAGCAGAGACCCTCTTCTCGGCGGCGTGTTCTCTCAGCAGTTCGAAACTGTTGGCTACCAATTTGCATCGGTTCAGGAGCGTCCAATGCAGGAAGAGCCAAGGGAGGAAACCTAGGAGAAACAGGCAGAGGCGACAGAAAACGGGAACGCTAGCGCTCGTGACGTCGTTCTTGAATGCGCTAGTCCATCCGGATGCTGAGGGCAATGAGATGCTCTAGAGATGAGGGACGAACATGAGCCGCGAGGTCGTCCTTGAGGAATTCGGACAAACCCTGCCAGTATGCCGCGGCGAGAGCTTCATCATTCCACTGGGTCTCTGCAGCGATGGTGCGGAACTCCACCGCGTATCTTGCAGCCGACCTGCGACCCTGGGAGAGATGAAACAAGGAAGAAGCGGCAGTCTCCCTACGCGCTGTGTGTCAAAGACCTGCTGGAACTCTCGCAGAAATTTGGGGTAGTCTTGGGTTATGTCGGTCTGTGTTCCCAGAGGGGAGAAGCCCAAGTGAGAGCGTCGCCAGTAAGCAGGGCATAGACATAGGCCACTTTAGTATGATCTGTGGGAAACCGAGATGGGGACATCTCGAACTGGACGTCACATTGGTTCAAGAATCCCCGGCAAGTAAGGGGGTCACCGGCATACCGGTTGGGAGGTGGAATACGTGGCTCCCAGTTGCCCATAGGTACTGGGGCAGGAGGGGATGGTGCAGTAGGAGATTCCCACAGGGAGAGTTTAGAAAGTTCTTGCGCCACGGCGGTGACTTGGTTACTTAAAAATTGCCAGTGATCCATAGTGACACCTTGGCCCACCTCAGGGGGGTCTGCATTTGTTGGGCTCTGCATAATGCATAACGCCTGTATGCCCGCAGACCTGGCCAGTCCCCAGTACTGAGGTGGGTAAGGATATAACACGCACCCACAGCAGTGAGGGCGTGCCCGGAGTGTGGTAAGATGCGTTGCTGGGCCTGGTGTGAAAGGATTAACGATATACTTGCTGAGTCCGGGGTGACAGAAGTCGGAGGGTAATTGTCCCAGAGCCGTGGGTCAGGGGCAGGAGAAAGCATCGTAGTGAGGTCCAAAGCAGAGTCCGTGAGGTAGCGAGGTACACGTAGTCAAACAGAGCCGAGATCAATCCAAAGGTATCCAAACAGGGGCAGGGACAGGAACAAGAGCTGTAACAGAGAACAGAGCTTGGCATAGACACTGCACGCTGGAGTCACAGAGACGCTATGCAGAGCGAGGAAGGAGAGGGCAGACTGGGGTTATAAAGGAAGGAGGGCCAATTGTAGGAAGGGGTGGAGCGGAGGCCTATTTGGATGAATGCAGGGATAGGTCCAGGTGAGCAGGGAGGAAGACAGGGGTGTGATTCATGGCAATTGCCTGCAGCCGATGTGGGGCAGAGCCAGTGGCGCGGGAGGGCTGATAAGAAGATCGGGTGCGCACGCCCTCTGTAAGGCTGCCGTGCGCACACCCCGGTCTCATGCGTGAAGATGTGGCGTGCGCCGCGGAGGAACGGCTCGGCGTGGGGGCAGGACAGGTGAGAGGCCGAGGTAGTGGGGAACCGGGGTAGAGACCCGCCGTGGGGCCTGAGGTGACGGGGACTCGCTGAGAGGCGCGTGTCCCCCGATCCGTTACACATAGTACCCCCATGACTAGAATCAGAACGCAATTGACTGGGAGCTATTAATCTTTTTAATCTATTTAACCATTTTATTAATTGTTCCACCAACCATGTGGTTTATTTGCTTCAATGTAAATGTGGGTTTCAATACATTGGTAAAACCAAAAGAAGTATGAAAATTCGGGTTATGGAACATATGAGAAATATAAAAAATGTGCAAAAATTAATTGATAAAAATATGCCTTTAACCCACCTTTTAAAACATTTTTAAAATTGTCATCAGTGTGACCCCAGTGGAATATCCTTTATGGGTATTGAAGTTATCACTGTAGACAAGCGTTTAGGCAGCAGGGAACTACGTTTAAGTAGAAGGGAACAATACTGGATATATACCATGCAATCCAGACATCTTCAGGGATAAAATGATTATATAGAATTGGTTCCCTTCCTTAAAGTATAGAATAACAGTTGGTTATTACATTTTTTGGTGATTTTTTTTCTTCTTTTTTAATTTTTAATTTATAAGAGGTTATATTTCTGTCTTCTTATTTAAAAGAGTCTATATTATTGCTTTTTGTACTTTTATGTAAAGGATGGTTTTCAATATCAGTATTTCGATTTTTGATATTTACAGTGTGTTGCATGTTAGGTGTTTTTAAACTCCATATGTTTAAAGATGTTTAATTGTCCTGGGACCTCTTCTCTTTTCTCTGTACACACTCTCTCTAGGTGACCTAATAACAACTTTTGGGTTTAAATATCACCTCTATGCTGACGATACACAAATATACTTTTCAACACCTGACCTTACACCTGCTATACAGACCAAAGTTTCTGAATGTCTCTCTGCTATATCATCCTGGATGGCCCTCAGTCGCCTTAAACTCAACATGGCTAAAACAGAGCTCCTCATACTTCCTCCCAAACCTGGCCCTACTACCTCCTTCCACATTACTGTTGGAACTACGATCATCCACCCAGTAGCCCAAGCACGCTGCCTAGGGGTCACACTCGACTCCTCTCTCACATTCGCCCCTCACATTCAAAACATTTCTAAAACTTGTCGCTTTTTCCTCCGCAATATAACAAAGATACGCCCTTTCCTCTGTTGCTCGACTGCTAAAACTCTGACTCAGGCCCTCATTCTCTCCCGTCTTGATTACTGTAACCTCCTGCTGTCCGGCCTTCCTGCCTCTCACCTGTCTCCCCTACAATCTATCCTAAATGCTGCTGTCAGAATCACTCTACTCTTTCCTAGATCTGTCTCAGCATCTCCCCTCCTGAAATCCCTCTCCTGGCTTCCAATCAAATCCCGCATCTCACACTCCATTCTTCTCCTCACTTTTAAAGCTTTACACTCTTCTGCCCCTCCTTACATCTCAGCCCTAATTTCTCGCTATGCACCACCCTGACTCTTGCGTTCTGCTCAAGGATGTCTTCTTTCTACCCCCTTTTTATCTAAAGCCCTCTCCCGCCTTTTTCACTGACTGCCCCACACCTCTGGAATGCCCTTCCCCTCAGTACCCGACTAGCACCCTCTCTATCCACCTTTAAGACCCACCTTAAGACACACTTGCTTAAAGAAGCATACGAATAGCACTGTGGATATTCTGAACACATGATCCATAAAGCTTGGCCCCCTGCAGACGCACTTACCAGAATTCCCTCCTACTGTCTCTGTACGTTCTCCCTACCTACCAATTAGATTGTAAGCTCCTCGGGGCAGGGACTCCTCTTCCTTAATGTTATGTTTGTCTAAAGCACTTATCCCCATGACCTGTTATTTATATTATCTGTTATTTATTTGATTACCACATGTATTACTACTGTGAAGCGCTATGTACATTAATGGCGCTATATAAATAAAGACATACAATACAATACAATTGTGATTTCTGTATCAAGTTAACACACAGGACATAGTTACCCTGACTGGGTTAAACTTTCAATTGAAATCGTGGCCTTGGCTATTTATGTGGTAGCTGGGAGATCAGAATGAATGATTGTAGCCCAGTGTTTTCAATTGCTATGCACTCAGGCATTCATTGGCTGCGGTACGTTATTTAACTCCAGGGACAGCGTCATCAAGTGACTCCTGACGAAGCACTACGTGCGAAACGCGTAGAGGTCACGTGAGACTGTTCCCGTGGAGCTTGCAGGCGGAGGCTGTGCAGGGCTCTTCGCATCTCCTTGCCTGGCTGGTATGTACATTGATCGGTTCCGGATCCCTTCCTTGTATTAGTGTGGATGCGGTATTGTCCTGCTCTATCTCTCCACCTTATGTTGGTTAAACCCTGTTTTTAACCTCCTTATTTTTAACCCTTTTTAACCCCTAATTTGTCACCTTTGCTTTTTATGTTTATTTGGTATTCCTCTATTTTTATATTGGGATATATAATTTTTAATAAAGAGTTCATGTCCCTTAGTGCGCCTGTCTGTCATTTTTTTTTCTTTTATACCAGGTGTTATCTGTAACATTTGTTTTCTTTAACTATGTGTTATGTAAAGTTTAAAAACAAAATCTTTAATAAATGGAATTTAAAAAAAAAATACTTGAACTCCATAACCATCAGCTTTTAAGACACATCAGGGGGAGAACCGATTTGATTATTTTTTCAACAGTTTTATTATTGCTAATATTTTTACATGCTATAATGGTGTGTTCTATAATTTTGTTTATTGGAACCACAATAGGCCACTCAAAACAAGGGTCCCAAATAACCATAGAGTTGGTAAAAAGATGAATAGGGGGTTTAAACACACACTGATACCACCACTCATGGCCACCAACAGGGGGCTCTGCCAGGGTTGGTATCTCAGATCCGCTGGCTGGGGGGGGGGGGGAAGGCCCGGCCGGTTCTATTAACAATATCCCGGCCACCCTGACACCTAGGGTCTCTGAGGCTTTTCAACTCCGGACTTCTCTTAAACACTGGGGCACCATTTTAGCAGGGTGCCCTTTGAAGTCCAGAGATTAAAAATCCCTCAGGTCATTCATCCATAACATATGGACATGTTAATGGATTCATTGCCGGACCGGCAGAAAGGTTTCCTGCCTTGGTATTTAAAACACCATTGAAATACAATATGTTTATAAATGTATGTTCTGCATGTGTAACAAATATATAATTCATATGTATGTTCATGGTACATGTGTAACTGACTGCACTCCAAAAATTAGAGTGCTAGCTCTTTCCTAGCGCAAGTTATTAACGTAATTGAATGGGCTCTGTGATGTGGTTTGCGATTTGACCTATAATCGGTCTGGGTTACAAGCTGGCATACAATGTATCTGTGCTGGCTTTTGATCGGTAACCGCAGACACATGCCAACAATTCAGCTTAAGTTGTTAACAAGACCGTTGGATACATTTTGACAAGACGGCACTTCAGCTATACCGCAAACCACTTATCCAATTGACTTTGCGGTTTAGAGGTCTATGGCTTAGGAAGTGATACCTATCTTCAAAGCAGCCACTTATTCACAGGCACGCTTCTTCACTTAGCACTTGGTTCAGCGCTAGAAGCTCCCCCTTGTGTCACAAATATAGTTAGCGCATTTTCATTCATGCAGTTATCTGCAGCTAGCTTCAGAGCTGCAAAACAGGGACAATAAAGATAGAGTAGGGAAAACATTATATTAAGGGGACAATACAGTTTAACCCCTTCAGTCCCAACAGGGATTAGGGTTAACCAGCCAGGCATAAATCCTTTATTATTGGCCTGGCCTGGCAGCTCTTAAATTTGTTAATCCACAGGGATTGTCCTGGCGGGAAAGGCCTTCCGCCTCGCCACGTTCACTGCCCTCCTCCCCCACTTGGCTGAGTACAGCCCCGATGCCATAGTCCGAGGCACAGGTCTGCACAAAAAACTTTTTGAAGTTGTTGGCTGCAGCTGGGGGGGCACTGGCCTGTGCAGTCTTCAGGGCCTGGAAGGTGACTTCACAGGTGGGAGACCAGACAATCAGCACAGACAGTCGCTTTTGGGTCGTCAGTCAGGGGTTCAGTCACGACACTAGGCTGTGGGGTAACCATTCTACCATAGCCCAGCTGCCCTCCCCGCACCCTGTGCCACAGATACAACATCTCTGCCATCCCTGCTAAGCTCTTGGTGGGTTTTAAAGCAAGCCCTGCCTCCCCACTGCTGGCTAGCCCTGTGGCTACCTCTGCTGGATGCAAAACTGTAAGGGATCAGGGGGCACGTTCCGCCCAACGTGTTCCTCCCTTACCCTCGGCTGCTGCCTCTAGCGCTTCTTGTACTGTCTCCCGGCCACCTCCGGCACCTGCAGCTGCGTCCACTGCTGCTTCCGCCTCCGACGGTTCTTCCGCACCCGTGGGTGTCCCATCCGCGTCCTCCGGCACTCTTCTGGGTCGCACGGGCCAGCCCATCGGCATTACAGAGCTCGCGCGGACCCACACTTCTTGTGCCCGTGCACCGGTGCCTGACTCCGCCCAATACAACCGCGTCGCCCTGCGCTACGCTTCCAAGCCACGTAATCGCCCCTAATCTCCTCACCTCCGGGCTCCTATACTGGTCGCCTCTGGGGCCGCGCTCCCGCTCCGCCTCTTCCCCTATTGACCTCAGTAAGGTATTTAGTTCCACCTCCACATTCAGTCTTTGCTCAGCATAGTTTCCCGTAGCTTCGTGCTGTCTGGTTTGTGCTTGGCTCTTGCTTGTTTTCCAGTCTCCTCGTTCCTGACCCGGCTTGTCCATCTTCCCATTCTGGATCTCGACCCTGTCTACCTCGACTACACTACCTTCTATGGTCCCCGGACTCGGCTAACGGAACCTGACTACGCTACCTTCTATGCTCCTTGGACTCGGCTTACTGAACCCAACTACGTGACTCACGACTACGTGATGCTACATTCTACAACCCAGGACCCGGCAAGTACCTTGACTAACCCCTTTCTTCACTACAGACCTGGCTACACTCAAATACCATACACTGTGGCAGTAGCAGGGCCTCCCCTATTGCTACACTCAAATACCACACTCCGGGCATGCCTCCGCTGCTGTGGATGTGTGGTGTTCACCTTTTCCACCTCGGTACCGGGGTCTTGTCTGGTTTGCGGGCAGCACGAGCATTACAGAATGCTGAGCCCAACAAACTCTGACCCCCCTGAGGTGGGCCAAGCCCTGTCCTCTATCTCGGAAAACTTTTCATACCTGGAAAATCAGATTGCATCTCTGACGCAACAAATTTCCACCTTGTCTCTACAACAATCCCAAGCTAGCATCAACAGACCTGCTACTCACTCTACAGTTGCCCTAGAGGGTGCCGCCGCACCAGAGCCACGGATCTCCACGCCAAACATGTACGCCGGAGACCCTCTTGCCTGTCGGGGTTTCCTTAAGCAGTGTAGCATTCAGTTTGAGCAGACTCCCTCTCGCTTTTCTTCAGACAGAGCCAAAGTAGCCTATATCATTTCCATTTTAACTGGGAATGCCTTCGCTTGGGCTTCGCCCATTTGGGAATTAAGGCCCGAGCTCACCCATGACTTTGCGAGTTTCAGAAGGGAGTTTCGTCTAGTCTTTGATACCCCTGGTCGTAGGCACACTACTGCATCTTCTTTGTTCCACATCTCACAGGGTCGGAGGTCCATAGCAAGGTATGCACCGGAATTCCGGACAATAGCTGCTGAAACAGATTGGAATAACGGCACACTCACTGCCGCTTTCTGGCAGGGCCTATCAGATTCTGTGAAGGACGAGTTAGTGGCCCAAGAGAGACCATCAGCTCTAGAAGATTTAATCTCCGTATGTATTAGGGTGGACCAACGTATGCAGGAGAGACGTACCGAACGCCAACATCCTTGTTTTGTTTTGCCTGTATCCTCTTTTCCCAGGAATCCTCCTACCCTGCCTGCCTTGGATGCTCCTGAACCCATGCAACTGGGTAGTCAGCAGCTCTCTTCTGCAGAAAGACTGCGTCGGAGGAACGAGGGCCTATGTTTCTTTTGCGGTTCCTACGGACATATCTTGCCATATTGTCCCGTCAGGCCGGGAAACGTCAGCGCCCAGTGAGGTATGAGGCATTGGGTATCATCTCCTCTCTCCCCTCTAATAAGGAAAATCTCCCCAAGAGAATCTTGCTGTCCATCCTCCTCGAAGGTATAGTACCAACTTCCGGGTATCTGTCTCTGGCTTCCTCGATTCCGGGTCTGAGGGTAATTTTGTGGACCAGGAGTTCGCTATCAGAAACAACATTCCCCTTATAGAGAAAGCGATACCTGTCGGCCTCGAGGCCATTGATGGACGCCCACTCTAGCCAGCCTTCATTTCTCTGGAGACATCTCTCCTGTCACTCTCCACGAAGGATGGACACTCGGAGCGGATCTCCCTCAATGTCATCCAGTCCCCTTCGGTTCAAATCATTCTGGGACTACCGTGGTTAAAACGTCATAATCCGGTTATTGCCTGGACTGATAAATTGCCCATCCAATGGGTCTCCCCTCGGAAGTGATCCTCAACACCGCCCATAGTGGTACTTGCCGGCCTGGATTCTATTACTCCTGGGAGGACCTCCCTGCCGGAGGTCTACTCGGAATTCCTGGATGTTTTCAACAAGACCCATTCTGAGGTGCGTCCTCCTCACCATCCTGTTGACTGCTCTATCGATTTGGTGCCCGGATCCTTGCCCTAGACGGAAGCCATGGTGGAATACATTGAGGAGAACATCAAGAAAGGACTCTACCTCTCAAGCCAGAGCTGGGTTCTCTTTGTGAAAAAAAAGATGGGGCACTATGCCCTTGTATCGATTATCGTGGGCTCAATAAGATCACTATTAAGAATCGCTACCCCCTACCCTTGATCTCGGAGCTCTTTGATAGGTTGCAGGGCTCTACTATCTTTTCTAAGCTTGATCTACGGGGAGTGTACAACTTGATTCGCATTCGTGAAGGAGACGAGTGGAAGACCGCATTTACTGTAATACGCGTAGTGGTCACTATGAGTATCTGGTGATGCCATTCGGATTATGTAATGCACACGCGTTTTTTCAAGAATTCATGACTGAAATTTTTTGCGATGTCCTGAACATTTTTGTAATCGTATACCTGGATGATATTCTTGTTTTTTCTAAAACGCTGGATGAACACATCCTGCATACCAAGCTTGTTCTTTCACGTCTACGCAAAAAACGACTCTACGCAAAAATGGAGAAGTGTCTGTTCCATCAGTCATCTACCTCATTCTTAGGCTATATCATCTCTGACCAGGGGTTCTCTATGGATCCCGAGAAGCTCAAGTCCGTACTGGAATGGCCACAACCTAACTCCTTAAAGGCGATTCAGAGATTTCTTGGTTTGGCCAATTACTATCGGAAGTTTATTGGTAACTTCTCCGTCACTGTGGAACCTATTACCGCCCTCATTAAAAAGGGGGCCAATCCTTCTTCTTTGCCTTCTGAAGCCAGCCTGGCAATCGAGTCTCTTAAGAAAGCCTTTGTGTCCGTGCCTATCTTAAGACATCCGGACCATATCCTTCCTTTTACGTTAGAGGTCGATGCCTCTGATTTTGAAGCAGGTGCTGTTCTCTCTCAAAGAGCCTCTCCTCAAGATAAGCTTCACCCCTGCGGGTTCTTTTCCAAGACATTCTCCCCAGCTGAGAAAAACTATGATGTGGGTAATAGCTAACAGTTCTTTATTAAGATGGCATTACAAGAATGGAGACACCTTCTAGAAGGGACTAAGGAACCTATTTCGATACTCACAGAACACAAAAAATGTATCTTATATTGAGGGTGCTCGTCGCTTTGGTTCTCATCAGGCCCGCTGGTCCCTGTTCTTCTCCAGGTTAAACTACATCATCTTGTACATTCTGGGTACCAAGAATGTAAAGGCAGATGCCCTGTCTCGTCAGTTTGCTACTGAAGAGAGATCCGAGGAAGTTCCAGATGTCACAGATTCCCGAGGGGCTTGAAGTACCAGAGTGATGTCTATATGCCAACCCACAGTTTCGTCGCAAGATTCTTGAATGGTCCACTCTTCTAGATCGACGCTGTCTTCTCTACCCCTCGGACTTAGCAAATGGAACTCGACTACGCAGCTCTCTCTACTCCCAGACCTTTGGCTTATGGACATGACCAATCTTGATTCTACTACCCAGAACCCGGCAAGTACCCTACTAACCCTCTTCTTTGGCCCAAACCCGGCTTCGCTCAAATACCACACTCCGGGCACGTCTTCGTTGCTGTGGGTGTGTGGAGTTCTCCTTCCCCACCTCAATACCGGGGTCTTGTCAGGTTTGCGGGCAGCACGAGCGTGACAATAGAGTGCTCTCGCCGATTGAGGTCCTTTTTTCTTCATTTGTCCCACATATTCCTTTTTGGGACGGGGAACTGATCCTATGCGCTGGAGGACTTCCCCTTTTTTATACAAGTTTCTTTTGGAGGTTTTGGAATCACCTCCCTGGACTCTAGCAGCAGAACTCTTCAGACACTGTATTATTGTGTAAAAGTATTGTATTTTATACATTATTTATTGTCATGTACCTTGGTAGTGGGTTGGCGCTACTTTTCTTTTCTATATACTGTATATATTTTGTCTATAGAAAACAAATGTTGAATGCAATACCATACCTGTTCTATATGCGCCGCCTTTCTCTATACAAGGAACAGCCAAACAGCCTGAGGAATAAGTTCTGAAATGTTGGCCTTCCAGTTCTGGCGCGTTGCCTCTCATTCTCTTCACTGTAAGGGAATCAAAAATCATTAAGTCCAAGGTACAACATCTGATGCTTAATCTCCAGGCCAGTAATTCCTTGTGGCCATCTGAATAAGTGTTGGTCGTGCACCATACGAAAAGCTGAGGTTACTGCAACATCTTTTAAAGCCAATTAAAAGTAATTTAATTACAAAAAATTAAATTCTAGAAGGACCAGATTGCATTTTGCGGTCAGAGGTATCGTTAAAGGGGTTTATTACTTACTGTCCTTCCCATATTGTTAGCAGTCTGGGTTTCTTAGATGGGCGTTGGAGCACTCTTTTATTCCTTAAAGATAAAAAAAGAGTACCAAAAAATGCTTTTATATTCACAGAATAGAAAGTATATGAGAAGAAAATATGCCATCATCAGTCTTTTTCAAAGGGGCTAAAATAACAGGTAAGCATCCTGCCTAGCCTGCATAAGTGGTAGAAAGCCATGACCATGGGGCACGGCTCCCTGTCACCTTATTCGCTGTTGCGGCGGCCGTAGGTGAGGAGGGGCTTATGGGATTAGGCCAGCAGCCGGGAGCATGTGCGTTCACTTGTTTCTGGCTGTAGTATTTGAGTAGACCTTTGGACATTTCTGCAGAGCTCGGTCCCCGTGGTAGAGGGAGGACGACGCCGGGGGATCGGGTTGACGAGTGGGAGCTTCACCGCCGCCCCACGTGGTGAGCCGGGGGGAGCGAGTTTAGGTTTGTGCCTTATGGTCTTACTGTGTCCCCACCTTTCCCCAAACCCGCGGCCCCCGTGGCGGCTGCCCGGGGTGGGGAGTGGGCGTTGGGCTCTGGGGGGCGAAGTTTGGCGGGTGGGTTCTCCCCCAATCGGTTTGGCGAGCATGTCCCGCAGCCCCCCCCCCTACACTCGGTTCCCATGGTTGCCCGCTCAGGGCGGGAGGTGGCGTGTTGCTGGGTCATGCGCGCGCCCTTCTCTCCACCCCTCCCGGCTGATTGCATGGATTCCTCTGGGAGTGGGAGAGCGGCTGCACATGCGTACCTGCCTCTCCTCTCGGCATGTTGCGCGCGGTATCTTCCCGGGGGGGGGGGGGTTGCTCGGGGGGGGTGCCTCTTTCAGCTGTGAGGCGGGATCGTCTGCCCGTTGCCTCCCTCCTACACCCTTCCTGCGGTCACATGTACTGTATCTGTTTACCATACATACCTGTGCATATAACCTATATGCCTGTGTACTATGTACCTTATATACAAGCGGGGGTTTCGGCGTATGTCCCCCCTGGCCCAATTTTCCCCTTGGTTGCCCTGGCGGGCGGGGTGATGGGATCGGGAGGGGGAGCGCACACACAGTCTGTCAGTGAGCGTGGCAATTGCGCGGCTTGGCAAAAGCATGTGGGGTTTCCCTTCTCCTCAGAGATTTGTGATCAGAATAAGGGAGTATAAAAGAAAACAGGACACACTCTCTCTGGCCAATCTCTCTTCTCCCAATACTATCCCAAGTCATGGAAAAATGTGTCCACTCCCAATTAAGTGATTACTACAGTATACCAAGACAAACTTCCCTAGCCAATTCCAATCTGGCTTTCGTCCCAAACACTCCATTGTATCTACCCTGCAAAAAGTTTGCAATGAAATCCAGTGTGGAATGGAACAGGGACTGCTCACTGGTGCAATATTCCTAGATTTTGCAACGGCTTTTGTTACTGTTGATCATGCTATCCTACTTAACAACCTCCAGTGTTCTGGAATAGGAAAGCATGCTTTAAACTGGTTTCAATCCTACCTATCAGGTAGATCGCAACATGTGTCCATTTCAGGCTCTAACTCCAACCCCTTGGATAACATCTGTGGTGTCCCGCAAGGCTCTGTTCTGGGGCCCCTACTCTTCCCAGTGTTCATCAATGATCTTCACACAGCGTGTAAGGAAGCTTCAATACACATGAATGCAGATGACACAATCTTATATGCACACAGCCATAGCCTCTCCGACCTTGAACACATACTTCGGTCTGACTTTTTGAGACTCGAAAACTGGATTTCCCAAAACAAACTGTTTTTAAACACAGACAAGACTGTAACAGTGGTATTTGGGACCAAGACTACATTTTTAAAGCTTCCAGTGACTGAGCTCCAGATCAGAACCAATGCTAACACCACCCTAACTCCTGTTACTAGTTTTAAATACCTGGGCATATGGTTTGACTCCCACTTAACATTCGGGATGCACATTGATACCCTGACATCCAAAACCTATGCCAAACTAGGTGTACTTTACAGGAACAAATCCTCCCTAAGTCTCCTGGTCAGAAAGCTTATCGCACAGCAGATGCAAATGACAATTATCGACTATGGAGACATAGTATATGGCTTTGCACCCCAAACCCACCTTAGCAAACTTGACATCCTCTACAATTCAATATGCCGTTTTGTTCTCCAATGCAACTACAACACACATCTCTGCGAAATGTTCAAAGAACTAGTTTGGTAATCACTTGAGTCTAGGCACAAAGTTCACCTTTCCTGTTTTGCCTTCAAATACTTTCTAGGCAAGCTCCCCCTGTATCTGAACATGTTCCTCACCCCTACCACATGCAGCACTTATCATCTGAGATCAGACTCAAAAAGACTGTTCATGGTCCCAAGGCTCAACAAAGTATCCGGACGTTCCTCCTTCTCTTACCGTGCACCACAAAACTGGAACAACCTACTGTACCACCAGTTTAAGTTCTTTCAAAACTAAAGCTGTCTCACATTTTAATCTGGTCTGTAACTGTTACATACACCTATAATATATATTTTCTTTAACTGTGCATGCAATGTCTTGTATATAATGTATACCCTGTTCACCTATGTAACTGTATTTGTAACTATGCATTATTTGTCTTAACTCTATGCCCAGGACATACTTGAAAACGAGAGGTAACTCTCAATGTATTACTTCCTGGTAAAATATTTTATAAATAAATAAGAATTTGGGATGAGAGGTGGCCCTTGAAGTTCAAAGGGGCCCCGGATACTGCTTGTGAATTTTTTGTGCTTGGGAAGTTGGAGCTGTTGGAGGTTAGTGGCTCCTCCTTCCCAGGTTTTAAGCCCGCCCCTCCCCACTTCCCAAGTTAGTGGGTCCTTTCATTCTACTGGATATAGATCCAATGTGGTCTTTCTCCCTCCTAATAGAGGTAAATGAGAATTGTAATCCTAATAGAGTTATATTAGTATTTTATCTGGTAGTGTTAGGACTTGCGAACGGGTATCTGCCTTGTCGTGGCTCACAAGCTTACAACGCTTTGGCCAAAGGGTTAAACTAAATTACGCTTTTTCAAGAGAATATATAAGTATTTTACTGTGTATTTTTGTCATGTTGGATGTAGCATTGGGCATCTCTGTCGTCTGTTATATACATATGCCACGCTCAATAGCACTCCATTTTGACAGTTATATACATATATATATATATTTTGTGGGGGCTCAGGGGTTCCCATAAAGAGCTTGCTGGGGTTTTGTGTTTTGTGAGCTCTGAAATATAATGATGAATGCGTTGATGCATACTCAGAGCATGCTCCAGAAACAGGATTCTCTCGCTGATGAGTTAAACGTCTTAGAAAAGGAGAAAAGCAGCAGAGTCATTCAGAAGTACTACAAAGCTCTTGTGCAAACGAGGTTGGAAAGAGAAAGTTATCTGGGCAAACGCTCTGCAGTGCTCACCATACAGGCTGCCTACAGAGGAATGAAAACTCGTTGGCTAAATCACCAGAATAAAGCAGCAGGCCTTCTCCAATCCATATGGAGAATGCAACGTCAAAGAAAGAATTCTGAACATTGGAAGCAGTGTGTAATTTTGCTCCAGTCAAATGTTATGAAGTATCTGCAGCAAAGACACTACAAAAAAATGAAGGAATCTGCTAATGTGATTCAATCCAGATATAGGTTCTACATCACAACCAAGCAAGCTGTGCATTGCTATAAGCGCACCTGCAATGCCATCTAAGTCCTACGATCGGCTTTCCACACAAGTCCGGAAAGAAAAAACGAATTACGACTTAGAAGCAGTCATGCTACTGTGGCCCCATGGTCCAAGCCCTATCCCTCAAAATGAAAATAGCTGCTAGAAAGATAGTCTTTGGCTAGATTGAGGCAGAACTGTTTTGGTGTTCACACCTCTATAGGTACAACAGTAGGTAACTACCAAACTGAGATGCCACGGGAGTCAATCAGTATGGATAAAAACTCTGCCCGACTTGAACTAGCCATGAATATGGTTACAGAACCCAATCCAGGTGGTCACCCTAAACTCAGGGAAGAAAAGATCCCCAGACGCAGGGGAAAACTCATGACCAACCGGTCCGAAGAAATACTGTGCGTGTAAAATGTCCTCCTCGAGCGACTGAAGAGTGCTGAGCACAAGCATCTTCTTGAGGAGACATTATTGACCTGGAGAAAGGGCTCCAATCCCAGTGGGACTGAGGGTTCTCTTCCTCCATCCACTCTCATTCGAACCACAGAGATATCTTGAATGAGAGTGGAAGGATGGTCTTCGGCCGTGGTAAGCCAGAGCTTCCCACAAACAGGGGAGTTATGTAACAGGTACTTATCCCTGTTGAAGAAACTGTGTCTAAATCCAGCAGGTAGCTGGTTAAGTGCAGCCAGGCAATTGACCAGAATCCACCTGCCTAATGAGAGCTCTGTGAAAGAGTGTCATGTAAACACAGGAAAGATTCTTTAGCTCACAATTGAGCTGACACAGGAAAGCAGAGAAACCTGCACAAATACACTGTGTTGAGCACAAAGCCTGTGCTGGGATCATGATACCCAGACACCTATATTTCATGGACACAGAGGACCCAGGAACCTGCCAGAGACTGACATGGTGGGCCACCTTCTTAAGATACTTCCTGAGACTTTGGGGTGATAGGCAGCTAAAGGGAATATTCCTTCAGTCCTGCAGATAGGATCTGGGGAAGTAAGTTAGCCCTTACAAAGGGATAGGGGTTTGTTATTGTATATATATTTTTGTTTGCTGTATTGTTTAAAGGAACAGGCAATACAGCCTTATATTAATTTCACCTTAAAAACGGTCTTCATTGCATACCTCTGCACACATCTCTTACATAGCGGCTAAACACGGGCAGAAATTTGGTCGCGGCAAACCAGCTGCGACCAAATGTCCTGGACCGCAAGAGAAGGGCAGTCCTTTATTGTACAGGAAATGTGTCTTTCCCGGGAAGGCCTAAAAGAGGTGCGGTTTGGGGAAATAAGGAGGGGGAGATGATTACAATTAGTCAAACGGGCTAAAGGCAGGACTGAGGGTGATTATATAGTAGGTGGAAGGCCTAAGCCTGCTCCCATAAACCCTGAGTGGGATCTGCTTCTTAGTGATGGGAGTGATCTGCATAGAGCATATGTAACAAGTCTGTGAAGCTTTTTTAAAGATCTATCAATCATTTTTATTTGACAGATAATGGTGACTGTGCAATCAATGAAGGAGAACTAACTGTACAACCCAGGGAGGTGAGCAGTTTGCCAGGTTCTAGGATTCTATATAGGGCAGGAATCGAAGCAAAATAAGGCAATTGGCTGTTTTGTTTTTATTTAGCTAAACTGGTGCAAAAAAAAAAACAAACACATTATTTATCAAAGAAAATATGCCATTGTATTAAATGGGATTTCTTTCTCTGATAAATCAGATACATTTACACACGTTTTACCATCATTTTGCACACAAGAAAATTTAATAAATTGACTTCTTTTCTCCTGCAGATGTCATATTATTATTGTGTAATTATTCGCATACAAAGACAGAAAATTCACTAATGCTATCGCCAATATGAAAATGTAACAGTCTACTGTTATAGTAATTGTAGTAGATTTTGATTACGAGATTAGAAGTCTATGCCCATGCAGCGATATTACTTTAGGTTTACATCCATTAGATGCACTGCTAAATGCTGATTATTAATATCTCACTCATTCAGATCGGATTTACAAGGATAACTACATGATTATTTGGGACCTATAGCTTAATTCCCAACAGATGTAATGAGATTGTGTAGAACTCTAAGAGGAATTACAACTGTAACCCCAACAGGTCATGTTTTCGGGATATCCCTGCTTCAGCACATGTGGCTCAATCAGAGGTACAGTCTACGACTAAGCCTCCTGTGCTGAAGCAAAGATATCCTAAAGACCTGATGGGGGTGGGGGGTCTTGAGGACTGGTGTTGAGAAACCCCGGGCTATCAGATTCCTTTACGACTTTGCACTGCTTTGCTAATGCAACACTGAGTCCATAATAACTGGAAGATGGTACATGCTGTGGGGGGATAAAGCTAATACAAAAGACCTGACATACCTCATCTTCAGTAGTGTCATCACTGAAAATGAAATAGATTTAATTTATTAAAACAATCTAACCTTGTAATAAAAGTAAAAAAAAAAAAAAAAAAGTACATTTATCCACGTTTCATATCTATTTAAGGTAATTAAACTCTACGGTTCCACACAAGAGGTTGATGTACAAAATAAAGCAAATTGGACTCAGTAATAATATATGCACCTGTATTGAAAACTGGTTGAAGGATAGACAACAGAGGGTTGTCATAAATGGAACTTTCTCAGGTTGGGCTAAAATCACGAGTGAAGTACCTCAGTGATCGGTGCTGGGACCCCTGCTTATTAACTTGTTTATTAAGGACCTTGAGGTTGGCATAGAGAGCAAAGTCTCCATATTTGCTGATGATACTAAATTGCGTAAGGTAATAGAATCAGAGCAGGATGTAATTTCTCTCCAGAAGAACTTGGAGAGATTGGAACCTTGGGCAGGTAAATGGCAGATGAGGTTTAATACAGATAAATGTAAGGTTATGCATTTGGGAAGCAAGAATAAACAGGCAACTAACAAATTAAATGGGGATACATTAGGGGAAACCTTGATGGAGAAGGATTTAGGAGTGCTTGTAGACAGCAGGCTTAGCAATAGTGTCCAATGTCATGCAGTAGCTGCAAAGGCAAACAAGATCGTATCTTCCATTAAATGGACATTGGATGGAAGGGAAGTAAACATAATTATGCCCTTTACAAAGCATTATTAAGACCACACCTTGAATATGGAGTACAATTTGGGGCACCACTCCTTAGAAAAGACATTATGGAACTAGAGAGAGTGCAGAGAAGAGCCACCAAATGAATAAAGGGGATGAACAGTGTAACTTAGGCGGAGAGGCTAGCTAAATTATATTTATTTACACTATAAAAGAGGCGTCTAAGAGGGGATATGATAACTATATACAGTACAAATATATTCGGGAACAATACAAGGAGCTTTCAAAAGAACTATTCATCCCACGGGCAGTACTAAGGACTCGGGCCATCCCTTAAGGTTGAAGGAAAGGAGATTTCACCAGCAACAAAGGAAAGGGTTCTTTACAGTAAGGGCAGTTAAAATGTGGAATTCATTACCCATGGAGACTGTGATGGCAGATACAATAGATTTGTTCAAAAAAGGTTGGACATCTTTTTAGAAAGGAAAGGTATACAGGGATTTACCAAATAAGTATACATGGGAAGGATGTTGATCCAGGGAGTTATCTGATTGCCAATTCTTGGAGCAAGGAAGGAATTTATTTTTTCCCTTATGAGATATCATTGAATGATATGACTGGGGGTTTTGTTTGCCTTCCTCTGGATCAATAAGTAAATATAGATATAGGATAAAGTATCTGTTGTCTAAATTTAGCATAGGTTATACTTGATGGACGCGTGTCTTGTTTCAACCTTATCTTCTATGTAACTATGTAACTAAAACGTACGCTAAGTACATCACAGTATAACTGCACAAAAATAATTATTGTGTCTCTATACAGTACAAATCAGAATAACTTTTTTCCCTATAACTAGTGTTCCGCGTTTTGAGTAATTAATATTTAATATCTTTAATGGAAAATGATTAAAGGAATTCAGTTTTTACTGATCTACACGCATTTTATGTAACAGAATCGAACACCTTACTTGCTTGTTGTGAGTGTGCTGCAACTCTGATTAAAGTATTCTCTGCAGAAAAAGTGCAAACCTCTCTGATTAAAGTGTTTCCTGTAGCAAAAAGTGTAAAACGCACTGAACACATCAGCAAAGTTCATATTGCGCCCAGTGGCGCACTTACATTTCTGCTGCCTGTAGGCTCAGGGGGGGGGCCCTCTGCCCTAGCACATTGATGTCATGTGATGCCGCATTGTCATGGCAGCCGGCGTCATTTGACTTTGGGTCACCATAACGAGGCGACGCTCAGGATAGGGCCGCTCCGGAAAAGGTGGCTCTCTGTCACACATTTTCTCCCCCAATAATTTCCGCTCTAGAATATAGACTACTCAGCCTAATGGGAAATTCGTCACAAGGCGATGCTGCCTATTTTCTTGTTACCGGTTCTGGGTTTGTGTGGCATTGATAAAGGTTAAAAGGTATATGCAGTATATGAATTCCCCCCCCCCCCCCCGGGAATTATATCTTTATTTTTTCCTTTAGTAGAGAAAAGAAACACCAAAAAAAGTCCATGTATTGTCCCCCAAACAGAGAAAAGAGGCAATTGTGTGTAGAAGGCCTTTCTTGTTGGTCATTATATTGATTTCAAGGACATACAGAACAAGGTATATAGTGTATATCTGGCAGTGACAGCTAACTTTCTTTAACTTTGCTTTACATTCCATTATCACGTGTGCAGTGTTAGTCACGGGCTCCAACTTCTCCAACAGATCTTTATAATTGGCCTGATCACCTCCTGACAAAACTATCCTTCGATATTTCAATGCTTGGATTAGGGTCCTCTGTATCAGAGTGTATGGGGAACTCGCAGACTTCAAATACACACCTGTTTGACTCCTGGTCTTAGCATTCCGTTTCTAAAAGTAGAAAAATAAGAAATATGATTTTTGGGGGGCCACTCCTAGGACCCGAGCTCAAAACTAGAGATAGTCGATTTGGAGGGAGAATTTGTATCCGTCGTAGATCGTCTGGTTCCTTTGATCCGCGGATCAATCACAAAAAGAGCCATTCCCCTTTTGCTGATTTTCTGTTATTAGTGACAGTATATTCCACGGTTTCCGCAATCCCCTGATGGATTTCTAGAATCCAATCTGCGGATTAAACAATCCAAATGCGGATTGCTGATTCCGCAAATTGGATTCTTAAAATCTGTGAACGGATTGCAGAATCGGTGGATGGATTGCTACAATTCGCCAGCGGCTTGAATCCAATGGCGGTTTTGGATGAATCCCTACGGATTGAAACTGTAACAATCCGTCGGGGGGTTTTACACCATGGAAGGGATTTTGCATGGAAAACTCAGGAAATTTCGGGAAATGAATTTCGACTGATTTGCCCATCTCTATCAATAACGAAAACTGCAAAGGCCACGAACTCAGAACATTATAACAGTGCAAAGTATTCTGACACCGCAAGAGGTGCAGCAATGAAGAAAAGGCTCTTTTCAGTTAATTTAATTACCTTAGATATAGACCAGTACCAGAGCAGTCCCTCCTATAATCAGTGGCAGTAACCTGGTTAAATCTGTTTTTTTTTTTAAATTCCAAAATCCTATATCTAAAAGTATATTTAAATTTGGTTAGTTATATTTTGTAAGCATCATACGCTTAGATGTGGAAGGTGTTTGATTCCCCCTGGTTCCTCCCTTTTGTGTGATGTCCCTGTTCTAGTTTAGACAGCCAGAGTTGCCTCTCTGATAAGGACAGGGTGGAGGAAACCTTTGATCGACAACAATGCTCCCAATTCAGAGTTTGTTTATGGTTATGGTTATGGTTTAGCCGCAGGGGGACCCTCCACCATCGCTGCTCTGCCACTGGACCCTCTCTTGCTGGCCGCTTCTATGGGAAGGAACGTTTTAGGGTAGTGGATTATTTTTAGGGTTGGAGGTAACTTTAGAGGTTTAGTGGTTAGGATAGGGGGTTAACATTAGGGTAGGGGTTAACTTTACGGATTTTAGCGGCTAGGGTAAAGGGGTTAATGGTTTTAGGGTAGGGGGTACTGTTAGTATTAGGGGTTATGAATAGGGGATTGTAAGGACTATGGTTAGCAATTTACCTTCTCAACTAAGCGTTTGGCGGCCGAGTGTCCCGGCAGCGAGGTGAGTAGCGGCTAAACACTGGCGGAGAAATGTCCTAGACCGGTCCATTAGAGTATTACATTCTTTCCAAAATGTAACTTTTAACATTGGATAATTGACTTTATTTACATTTACTATGGTACCAACCAAACATGAGATAGACACATAGAACAAAGTCCAAAAACTTTCATAAATTAAAACAAATCATTAAATCAGTGCCCACATGCTTACCTGCATCATGTCATGTGGGCACTGATTTAATCAATTGTTTTAATTTATTTTTGGTATCGAAGCCGCCACTTTTTCATTTTTTCTTGCTTGCTGTGCTCCGTTGTCTTCACATCCTGGAATTCTATAAACATGAGATAGATTCCCCCGTGCCTGTATTGTTTTATCATTTCAATTGCTTCGTACACTGGTAATATTATGTAACGGTGTTTCCCCCATCCCTTGGGAGATTGTACCATTACACGGTGTTGGGTGGTGTATACCTGCAGGTTCACAGTAGATCTGAGTCTCCACCGATGTTGTTGGGGAGAACAGGACAGGTTTTTGGAGTACATTGCAGATTCTTATCTCATCGTACACAGCGCCTTCATCTGCCATAGGCTCCAGATGTATGGAGGTAATCTCCTATGGAAAAAAAAACGTTTTCCTCTCCCCCCAGAAAGATTATTCACCAGGCCGGAGGTATATAAAACTGGAACTGGTTTATTCTGTCGCACAGTATTCTGCAGAGTTCTTCCAAATACAACTGCTTCAGGTCTCCAACGTCCGGATGGTCCCTGTGTCAACTCTGGGGCTTGAGGCCCTTCCAGCTGCCCTTACTCCTCCCTGACTTCCTAGCACAGTCAAGGGAAAGGTAATAACTCTCTCTCCCCAAAGGGGATAGAACAGTAGTTGCCAATGATGGGGCAGCTCTGTGTGATATCAGCCTCTCTCAAGTGGGGAGAGGCACACTGCTAAATGTGGGGTTGCAGTCCCTTAAGTACAGTGGAAGATGGTACCAGGTCTGAGCCCAGGATAGAACAGCACACAGACCAAGTCCCACCTCCTCCGCTGTCACTTAAGCAGGCTGCTTGTGGGTCGGGAAAACCCCATAATTGCTCGTTCGTCTAAATGATAGTATGTACTCTTACTATGCGCAGTAACCTAGGCTTTGATAACCTCGATGATCAGCCACTGCTCCCTATTCTCCTCTATCTCTTTCATCATCGGTTCTGGAACATATGGATATTCAAATCTATGTAATTGTCATTACCGCTGGACTATGTGTCTTTCAGCCCTGCTGATCTTAGTCAGTCTGCGACCCACTGCCTTGCCTGGCAACACCCAGAACAGTGGTTCCTCAGAGCGCTCCCCAAAGTCCCAGTCCTTCCAGTCAGTAGAAGGCTTTAGGGTCTTCTTGCAGTGAATAGCTCTCTTTTTGGAGTAATAGTCCTGGTAAGGCATAAAAGCTGAGGTATCAGTGGTAAGAGGAAAGGCCTTAAAGTCACGCAAGTCTCTGTCGGAGTCTCCTGTCCGTGGCATGTCCTTACCAGAAACCAAAAAGATAGCCTCAATCACCGGATCCACAGATTTTCCTGCAACCCAGGTGTGCTATGACATGGTCCATAAAATGACCCATGACAACTTTAGATGCAGCGGTACTCACCAGGGCGGGCATCGGCCGTTCCTCTTCTGCCCCGGCGGTAACTGCCATGGTGATGCCATCAGGATTCGGTCTCGTGAGATTCGTGTAGAGGTCGATGTCCCGCACCGGATGTGCGTCGACATCCGGTGTGGGATGGAACATCCGCTCCCCGCGTAGGAGAAAGTACCGTCCTGTACCTCCCTGCCAAAAGTCTCCATCGGGTCGTCCAGCTGTATGTAAGAAGGTGGTCTCTCACCGCTTCGCTGGAACCCTGGAACTCTCCGGATACGTCGCATGTATGCTGACCAGGCCATTTGAAACCGCCACATCTGGGACGCTCCTCCGCCGCTCAGGCCACACCATCGATTGGCGTACTGTTGTCATCGATATTGGACTTCGCCGTTGCTCAGTACCACAGGTAACATCATCTTCCACAGCGTTGGTAGGTGTTTGCGCCGGCTGGCATAGCACCATGGACATATTACCGCTGCTATGTTCTGAAGAGTGCCGGGGCACATCTACAGGGGATAGGCACCTAGGCATCTCACGGTCGTCAACGGCAATCAGCAGGCAGCTTTCTAGCTCCTGCGCTGCTAATGGCTGTGGCCTCTCCTCACCCAAGGCTGTCACCTTACACGGTTGCTTGTCTTGGGTTTCGTTCAGCTCACAGACCATCTCTGGCACCATCGCTTGAACCGGGTCTGGAACCAGGGCACTCAGGCCCTCTGGATCATCCACTAGGGCACACTGGAACCTCCATCGTTGAGGAAGGGGTTGGTTTGACAGCCCAAGTCTTGGGGTCGGTCGTATTTTTGGGGGCGATGGCCATAAGCTTCATCAGCGTCGGCTTAAGGAAGTAGGCCATGCACCGCTTGCACGTGGCGTCCCAGGCAAGGTCACCGCCAGGGAAGTCACACTTTGGACACAGGCACTTTATATAGTGTTCCCTTCCACCTTGACTACCAGAAAACCTCATGGTAAACGATAGTGGGAAAATTCCATTGGACTGGCCATGGTCAGATCAGATCCTCAATGCACAAAAGCAGGGGCTCTAGTAAAGTAGCTCCTCTCTCTTGGCAGGCTCCGAAGAACTGAGGGTGCGGCAGCTCGCATCCGGCTCCTCCCCTTGGATAGGCAGTTCTTCGGCATTGGCTGTTACATTGTCCACTCCCTATGGTGGAGTTTAGAGTAGGAGCACACTGGAACAAGGCATGACCCTGGCTACGCGCCAGGCCACTCACATAAGTTGGGCGCGGTTCTGGCTTTTGCACCAGACCCTTGCAGAACCTTGCAACAATTAAGCCTGCAACCTTTTTGCAAGCAGAAAACGCGGTCTGCACTCTTGGCAGAAGATGCCATCTTGGGTAGCAAAAGTCACGTGGTGCATTCCCGGGCAGGGGAACGACCATTTTAAGTACAAATACACTCAGGACATGCGGTCCTTATGATTCCTGCGTGAATCCGCTCCTCGTTGGCCTCCACCGCACACGATTTTACTGTCTACCAGCGTAGATGTACCCCAGGCTAGCAACGCTCCTTCTGATACACTCTCCTCCAGACAACCTATGTATCAGGTGGCTGGGTTGACTACGAACAGCAATAGCCTTCTCTGTCTACGCACAGCTCGACCTATATGTCAGCGCAGGCTGCAGTACCGTGGTGGGGATGGTGGACCTCGGTTATGGTATGCCGGAGTCCCCTGGACACTACACCTAGCCTCCCTTGTTCTCCAGCACTCATTCTGAAAGTGTACCTTCTACCTTCCAGCATTGCGTCGCTGAAAACCTGTCCTGTCACGGATCTCAGCAGCGCCTACAAATCTCCCTTGGGAGATTGTTCCATTACGAACTGGGGGAGGAAACCCTCGCTACTGCTAATATAGATAGATGGAGTGGTGGTGCTGCTATCAGGGGAAATAGGGGTAATAACAACAAAAGAAAGAGAGCCCCAAGGAGAGCACTCACCCACTCATAGAACCAAGTGTACCAATGAACCATGTGATGTGTAAGAGGAGTGAGTGAAATAATACGCTTTAATGTGAGTCGTAACTCAAAAAATAAAAGGGAACGCTGTGGATCAAGTTTGATACTTGTTGAGAGCCAGTATACAGCGAATTAAAATACAGAACGGATGTAATTGTGAATGTGGCCACTATTCTGCCCGTACTCAGGGGGACAGGAATAACAGCATAGGTGCCAGGCGCAGACCCTATTGGTGACTGTGGTTTTGGAAGTAACCACACAGCTGCATGAAGGAACTAGCCAGAGAGGGAGGTAAATCCCTACCTCCGTGGGGTAGCTAGTATATAGTATACTTTGTTATTCCCTACATTAGGGTGTAGACAGATCTGCCCTTCGGCTGATAGTCCAGGTGTGCACCTGTATGTGCCAGGTGTCACTTAGTATAAGGCTATGTATGCCAAGGAATCAAGTATACTCCCACTAGCATTAGGTTAAATTCTTACCTGCCAGTGGGTTGTTCGTGTATGCAAGAGATATATAAAGTGACAGGCAGAGTCAGTCGCTGCTAGAACAGTGCACAAGTAGTGCCTGTTTACATGTAATGTCCATAGATATGGATCGTGGGATACATCCGTCCGTTGTGGCAATCCTACCTCTTCAGTGGAGGCTGGGCACCTTCAGCTAATGCAGGGTGCTCAAGTATATCAGCCAAGGGTAAGTTGCTGGTTAAAAACATATATACACAGAATAGCATAGCCCCATACGAGGAGCTACTGGGGACGGACACGCTCATGTCCCGCCCCTCTGACGTAATGACGTCATCAATCACCGACGTATGTTTCGCTGGTGCTTGCTTTGTCAAGGCTGGATGGCAAGCACCTACCTACTGCACACGCGGGAAGCTTTCATTTTGAATATAGCCTTGTATGGTAATTGCCCCACGCTATTGTACAAACAGCTACCCCCTGTGTATATTGAGTACTGGATCGTGCATGTACTATTTCATTGCGGGATCCTCATGCCCCGAGGGGCCATTTATCAGTCCACCTACTAGCTAGGCATGTCCTCAATCATATCATCGCTGATATACCCATGATCAGCGCTGATATAGGGGACTATGCGGTAACCAGTCAGACCTGTTCTTTTTCTCCCTGGTACAAGGTATATACACGTTGTCTATTGAGGGGGGGGGGTGGGGTGGATCACGGGTCAACGCGACCTAACCTCACTATACTTACCTCCCGCTGACAACATATGCTTAACCAGCTGTGAGCACTGGCAAGTTCAGGACACACACACGGCGTTTCTTGGCTGTCTCTTGAGCAGTATCATAAGTGATCTGAGTTGTGAGTTATTTTTTCCAGCCTGTCTGATTTTGACTATTGCCTTAGAGTGAACTCTCACTTGCGCACCCTAGTATCCCGTTTATTAAGGGTTATTTATCTGCGTGTGCTGGGGGATTGCATTTACTACATACACCGCACCTACCTGAGGTAAAAGAACTGTTTTCAACAGCTGCCATTGATAGACCACGAGGACACAGTCTCCGGCAGGAGTGTATATGTGTCTTTACTAGCACTAGCGTTGCATGTATATGCTGCCTTTAGAATTATTCTAAATACGTTTCCACAGTGATCTGCGCATGGTGTTTACAGATTATCCACAATACACCCTCTGCAACAACAGTACTATAGTGGTTCTATTTCAGTGCCTTACATATGCCATATGATCTCACACCAAAACCTCAAAGTATCTATACCTTACTGATTGAGGTTTTTCGGTTAGTCCCAACACCAACAATACGGGGATTCAATTTATAGGTTCGACTCCCGCACAACATGCTAGAGTGTGTTAATGTACACACTATACAAAGTCTACCTACACAGCGCGTTACTACATACGCCCTGATACATCTTTATTGAGACACACTTTGCCTAGTGGGTTTAAACGGCCCCTCCACCTATATCATTAGGTAGCTATCAACATAGTACTAGATCCCAAAAATCTATTAGGGATCTCCATATGTACATCTACCCACCTAGCCATAGATGGGTTACTTAGGATACAGTCATGTGCTGTTGATTTACTATTTAATTGTATTTTAACCCCCCTTTTTTTATTCATTGATAATCAATAAAGTTTTTTTAACCTTATAATTACACATATAGTGGTGAAAGAGTGCTTGAAGACTGGGTTCCTTTTTCTTTTGTGTACACCTATGTTCCCACCCAGTCAGCACCTCACTCTGGTTCATTAAAATTAAAGCTGTGCGGGTGTTCTCTTTACGTGTACCGCCTGCTCTTACCAGGACTTGCATGCCAGGGAGGGCAGACCTGGAGCCAAAAAACAGGCATGGCTACAATTACTAATATTATAAATAACAAAGTGATAAGAAGAGAAACAAATCTTACTAACAAATAATTAAGTGCTAAAAAGAAAAAAAGGCAACTGTTTTTGCTACTACTCCTTAGGCTGCATCCACGCTGCCACTGAGCGCACTTGGCGCGCTCACTTCAGATATAACAAATTGGTATGGCCAAGCTGACGCGGCGTGCGCTCTCGTGCACGTTTGCTCTCCAAAGCTCGGCGCTTGGAGAGACATGGAAATTTGATTTCCAAGCGCTGAAAATTGTCACATGGCGCTTCTGTAACCAATGAAAGTGCACTAGTCACAAACACCAATCACAGCAGTATTAAACACCCCCTCCCCCCTGTTCTTGCTCTAAAATTATGCCGGACAGCCGAGCGCTTGGTGATGTCACCACTCCCAAGCATGAGCGCGCTCAGCGGCAGCGTAGCCGCAGACTTAGGGGGCTATGCACTAAGCTCAATGGCTTTGCATTTTGATTTGGCCAAAAAGCAGGTTCATTAAAAATTGAGGCCGGGGCCGCGATGCACTAAGGCCTTAAGGCCATTTTTTAATGTACCTGCTCAAAATAGCTCAAAACAGCCACAGCGTACGGTTTGCTTTTTTTCCCCCTGCTAGCGTTCTGAACCTCTCCGATCGCTACCTGATAGAAATAACAGCCGCCTGTAACATTTGCATGGAGATTTGCCATCTCCATGCAAGGCTTAGTGCATCCCGCTTAAGGGCAGAATTTCACGCAAACAGGGCTGCGATCGAGCAAAGTTGGACTTAGAAAAAATCCCTGAAAAAAGTCATTTTTAGAGCGCAAAGTGCCTGTTTGCGTTGTTTAGTGCATCGGGTTGAGCCAAAAATCACGATCGAAGAGCACTTTGCGCTCTAAAAGTGACTTATCGGAGCTTAATGCATAGCCCCCATAGTTCTCAACAGTGATGAATTACTCCCTGAGGCTACTTACCCAAAACTTAAAGCTTGTCTCCCACTCCAGAAGCTCTTCTTCTATTTCTTTCAGGGAACTGTAAAGAAAAAGGAATATTAGTGAATATTGTAGACAAAGATGTATCTTTATGTTTTTCATGTACTATGCGGGAGATTCACCAAGTTACGATATGGGTCAGTGGCCGTTAACGAGGGCTCTTGTTTCAATAACTCATATTGGAGATTAGTGAATCCCGTCGTAAGCTGTGATGTGGGGAAGGTTAGATGGAGAAGGAAAGAGTAGAGAAAGGAAGGATGGATAAAGTAAAAAAAACTTAGAAGGAAGAACAGAGTAAGAGGTGGAAGGGAGGAATATTGGCGTTATAAATGGTTAAAATAAAGGTAAAAGCATTTAAAGTACACAACGTTTCCTAAGAAATAGGTTATTTTCTTTAGATTTGTTCATTTTCAAAAATGTGTATTAACGTTTTAAGCGTTAAATAGACAAAATATTAATTATATTAATTCCAACAATTTTTAGGGAACAGAAGCTACAATTTGCTAGTTTCACATACAGAATTGCATTTCTGAAAGATAGGATAATAGCATACAGTATGATATGAGAGGTAGGTCTGATTTAAGATGGACTAAATCAGGTGTAATATTTGTACCTTTCAGTAAAACCACTACACTGTAAATACAAAAATGCAGTATTTGCAATAGCAGTCCATGTAACCAAGAGATTAATGTCCATTCATGGTTATGTAAATGTAGCCCTGTTTCCCCTTAAACAAGATGGCTACTGGTGCTGCCCTCTAACCTGTTGGCTCGCAGGGGCCTAAGTCTCCGCCACGGGGAGCCTGGGGCAATATACAGTACTTATAACGTTGGTGCAGTGCCTCTACTTGAGAGGGATCCCAACGTAGTGAGAGGAGCCCCTCACAGGACCCAAACAATAAACACACACACTGTAAAATTGAAAGGCCTTTACTGGCACTCTAATATCCTATACTCTAATATTCTTTACTCTAATATCCTATACTCTAATATTCTATTTCTAATATCCTATAATCTACCAAACTAAAGGTATAACTACCCATGGACCTCGCATGGCTGTATCCCACCACCGTGTAACCCACACCGTGTCCTGAGAATCCCAGTCCCTCAATGTCCCAGAATGCCCACCCCCAACCCACAGTGTGTGACCGCATGGCCCACTAATGTGACTGTATTAGAGTTGGTGCACTTTCTGTAATGCTACCTGCCGGGCACTGCAGCACTCGGGTGCGCCAACAAGGATCAGAAGGGATCCGTGATCCAGCGATGTCCTCTACTGTGCATTCTTCTCCGCGTGGGGTGGTATCCCGCGGCAAGGTCCCACCGTGAGGATAGTCTTGGCTTCAGCCCAGTGGTCTGGTCCCAGACCACAGTGTCAGGATCACGCAGAGTAGCACTGTGTCCCTGACTTATAATAGCTAAGGGGCAAGGTTCCTATCGAAGGCCCTGTCCCTGTAGTTGCTACAAATTAATACTGGGAGTCAGGGCCTAGGGGAGATCTGGCCTAGTGCTGAGGGTCACAGACCGCTGCACAAACACCTCTTACCCCTATCTCACTCAAGCTACGACTGACTCCTCCTCTTCCAGCCCGCGAAGATCTGTCTCAGGAAACTAGCTGCACTATTGATTCCCTGGTGTCACATGGTCCTGCCGCCCCTAAGCACTATGGGGCTTGTAGTCCCCGCGGAACCTCTGGCTATGGGCCGTCGTGTGCGCGCTGTACACTGCGCATGCGCAACCCTCATATTGGCCACCGCGACTCCTGACGCTCCTCGCACCTGCGCAACCTGGCCCAAGATGGCGGCGTCCTGCAGAGAGGGCCGCCGGAGCTTCTGGCGAACCTGTCGCCACCCACACTAACCCCTGCAGCCTCGGAGGGGAGAGGCGCAACAACGGGGCACCGGAAGGGGACCTGGTTACATAAATAAATACAAAATGCAGAACTATACAAAAGCACTTGGATGAGAGTTGAAACTGAGACTGAATTTTGATGATTATGGCTGGCTATATCTACGCTGGTCCTATATACAAAAATCATAATAATAATCCCATCTGATATTAATATCTACTGTAAATTAGCAGTACAAAGTGACACATAGAAAAACAATATTTTGTACCATGTCCTAACATGACCCTTGTGTGTCACTTCTGAAAAAGGGGATTCACTCATTTCGGACACAGGTCATCGCACTGCGTTAACTGCCATTCATTTACTGCAGGCCCGCGGTGCGATAACCTATGTCGCTGGTTAGTCAATCACTGGTTCTTAAGAAGTGAGTAGACTAACCCTTACCGCTAAAAAGGCTTAATATGTACGAAGGTCAAACCAATAACAAATACAAATCAGGTCAGTTGGCTCTGAACGGTGAATCAGATAAACAAAAAGTACTTACTATATATTTTCTCCACGCTCTGTTATAAAAAATAATTTTAAAGGTTTAAAACATTTTAAATGGGAGAAACCTTATAGTTCATAAAAGCATTACTGCACAGTCTATTCTATCCCATCTATTATCTAATTATTATCTGTTACTCGGGGATTTTAGGATATTCAGAGTTTTCAGACAATCGCTATAAAGACTATTCAGAAAGCACTGAAAATGTGATGCACACGTCTTATTAGGTCCCCCATACAATGTTCTAAACATCAGCTTCAGGGTGGGACATGCAAGCTTAACTTTCTCATTCATTTAATAGGAATTTCCCTGACATCTGAAGCTTTAGGGAAATTACCGCTAAAAAGGCTGAAGCATTAGGAGAATATCTATTAAGAGCAATCTGAGACAACGGGACATTACTTCACATACTTATTTTTATGTCTATTTTCCCCCTGCTCTTTTTAAACTATGCGGCTAATTCAATAAATTCCAAAACATGGACGTTTATAAAATAAGCCACTATGGAGAAGACCTCAGAGGTCCTTTGAATCTGGGCTACTACTAAAATCTGTTAGTTTTGCCCAGTTTAATGGATATCCACAAAGCTACAGTAATAATATGCAAAAACAACGGCCATTAGGCAAACTAGTATCGTTACGTTAGCTGTATTAACAGGGATTTTCATTGCACAGCGAAGCCTTAACCAATACACTGCGCATGCGCGTTGGCAAAACGGCCGCTTCAATTAACACACGTGTTGCAGACAGTTCACGGCTCATAAGCATATGATTTGCATATGAGTAATCCAGACGTCCGTTAAAAGTTAGGGATCCGATATTTCTCTGGTAAACGCGAGGTCATCGTAATGCTAATCACCTTTGTGGTGGTGTTAAAACTATCAACACATTAAATGGGGGTTATGTCACGATAATACATTTAACGGACCGCTGAGGATCTACCCCATGTATTTTATTCTTAGTACTCAAGTCCATAATAAGACAGCTTCACTGATAAGGTGCTTTGAAGTGTGCATGGAAAACCCCTCTGTGTGTTGCCTGGTGGGGTGCAGCAGATTAGGATAAATAGCACACGTTGCCGCGCAAACACCCGACAGAAAGCCTTTTAAATTAAAATAAGGTTGTGATCTGCTTTAAAGGGAATCACATTGAGTTCACGTTCTAGATAGTTCAGGTTTTTATGGAAGTGGAACTGTAGACACTGTGGGGTATATTCTATAAGATCCGAAAGCGCCGATCCATGCGGTCTGCACGGGAAGCCCCATTCCCTTCAATGACCCTGTGAGTCATCATTACTTAGCGAAGTGAGGCCATAAGATGCCTTGTTAAATTGAATGGCCCATTCAGTGCCTTACAGATTAGTAAGAATCAACAAAGGTGGCAGCACGCTCAATTATGTGCGCGCACAATGTCATGTATTCAATACATTGATATCTGTTATTGTGAGGAGATGCAGAGCACCATACAACATTTCAGGTCACCACGGACCCCTCATTATCACTGCTGTGGATTGGCACTTTTTGTTAAATTGTTAGCCCTCCCCTCTCTCTACACAGATTAGCATGTTTTAGAAAATATGACCCAATTTATCTTAGAAACTGGAAAAGGCTCGGACAAACTGTGCGAGGCACGTGGAGGCCTCATTCATGTGTTGTCTTTACTCAAAGTTAGAACACGGCGGGTTTGTTAGTTGTTACATTTTGCCCACCATAATGTTATTATGTGCCTGGTACCCAATAACTATTCATTCATCAGAGCTGACTTTTCTCAAACCATGTTAACCAGTTTTCCTCCAACCCATTGCACAGCATCTATACGGTATGCCTAGAAAATCTGGTTTCATGTTCCTAGTCTTCCTGTTTTGTTAGCAAATTTATGGAAAGAGTAAGTCACCATCCCATGCATTTGCTTCCATATGACACAATTCACCATTCCCCCTCCATCACTCATGGCACAACGTTGTTGTAGTACTGATATTACATTTCTAACTCCACAACAAGTCCCAAGTGTAAACATCACCTTCCATTTAACTGACCAAAATGACATTGTCAACCCCTACACATCCTGAGATAAAGAGCCGTGTCAATTGTTCTTAGGGCAAAGTAAATAGTCATTCCCTGGCATGGCCTTACTTACTGCAACTGTCAAAGTGATCTCTAATATCATGCAGCTTGAGAAGAAAAGGAGATAAAAAAATTACAAAGGGAACATTATTCTGTTATCAAGGCAATTATAACACTATACAATATTGTAATGGGACAGTTGGTCGCAGTCGTTTTGCTGCAACCAAATGATTGTGGGCAGACAGAGCCTCCGCCACAGCCGCTCCACTGCTGGACTCTGAGCTGCCGCCAGCTTCTAACATAAGGTAAGTTTTACAGGTTTAAGTGGTTAGTGTAGGGTGTTAACTTTAGGGATTTTAGTGGTTAGGGAGCTCACTTGAGGTTTCAAGGTAAGAGGTTAACATTTTTAGGGAGGTAGCATTAGCATTAATGGTTAACCTTAGGGGGTTTAGGGTTAAGGACTTACCTTAGCGGTGAGGCGGCTGGAGGCTGAGTGTTCCGGCGTGAGGTGAGTTGCGGCCAAGTGCTGGCAATCATGATTGTGGTGTAATGGCCATGGACCATTTAAGATTAACTACAGGAAGACTAATGGCTTGGAGCTGCCCCAGAGATTGCTAAGAGATCTGCTATTGTGTCTGGGATTTGTGAGTGACGGAAGGAGATTTGACGAGAAAGTGGCAGATTGCAGGAAGCAGGGAGCAGGCTGTATGCTTGTATGGGGGGAATCCAGTGAAGTTGGCATTGAGTTGGAAGATATACAGCTTTACTTTGATCCCATGTCAGCTCAGGAGTATCCAGATCTGTATGTGTATTTAACAAACCAGCACATTTCTCTCCAGAATAGGAGAAAACAAGGGAAAATGCTGTCATGAAATGCAGGAATTTCTATATTTCATGTTTTGCAGGATATTCATAATTGGCCTTTAAACATTTGTTTAAGGTGCTTGCAATGCATTACCAGGTGTTGGAAAATCTGACAAAAAGGGTTAATAATAATAATAATAATAATGATAGAATCCTTTACAGATGAAATGATACACGCCAGAAAAGGACCTAAAGCGCACAGGAGAGAAAAGACAAAAAACAAAACATAGTGTAATCTGTTTTGGTATAGAAAGCCCTGCTAAATAAAGGTCTACACTCACAGAATAAAAGATCAATATGGGCAGTGATATGTGCATCCCTGTGCATATCCCTGTGTAAAAGCCATTGAGGCGGTGTGCTGTCTCGGGAAACCATTATTACAGGAGGATCTTATTGGAGTAATACGTTTGGCAGATGAGCCCAGCTGATACCTGAAGGAGGGGTTCTCGGGCCAGTTCATCTGAGTTTATGATCACTGCCCATATTGATCTTTTATTCTGTAAGTGTATAACTTTATTTAGCAGGGCTTTCTATACCAAAACAGATTACACTATGTTTTGTTTTTTGTCTTTTCTCTCTTGTGCGCTTTAGGTCCTTTTCTGGCGTGTGTGACTGTTTTCTCTCTGGGTGAGAGATTTGGGACAGCTGCAGGGAGAGTTTAGTCATTACTATTGATACAGTAACCTGTTTTTTGCTTCTGTTCTGTTATTAGTTTTGCGCATCCCTGTTTTTTCTTGCACAGATGAAATGATGCAGTACAGAGTTTTTGTGTTCACTTGAAGAAGAAGCCTACGATGTTTCTATCTGTGAGATACACGATCATTATTATTATTATTATTATTGTATTACTGTTTATTTGTAAAGCGCCAAAATATTCCGCAGCGCGGTACAATGAGGGTACAGACTTATTTATATTACATAAACAGAATGACATACAAATAAGGACAAGCAAGAGCAACCCTATAACTTCATCAATGAAGAACTCTAATGTTGGCCGCTACAAAGTATCACAACCTACAGTACAACCAATCTGCTTTCCTGCAGGCGGATACGGCGACTAGAACTTTGAACTACTGTAATAATAATAAAGAAATACTTACTTCTTCGCAAAGCTCATCACACTGTGCTTCCTTCAGGTTGTGGAAAAAGAAACACACAATCCATATTAACCCACGTAAAATAATCTACCCCATCCCCTCTTCTTAATGTTTATTATGCATTTTTTATTTATTTTATTTGTAGACGTTATTTTTATTATGACGGTTACCATTAATAGGCAAGGACTATAAAGAGACTTACGAGAAATCGTTCGTATTTTTCCATCTCCTGCAAGCAGAGGGGAAAAAATAAAGCACTAAATGGTTTCAGTCTGGAGGCCTTACAAGAGAAAATGAATGTCACCAATTAACAGACAATTGCAAAGCTACAGTATGACTGAGAGTGAATGTTACGTTCAGAACTGCTCAATGTTACACTTTGGGCAATATTAGCTAGAGAGTGCGTGGGCCAAAAGGTATCTTCCGGGGTCAGATGGTGTTTATGGCATAGCACCAATTATTAAATAAGGTTCCTTATCTTACCTTTGTACTGCATATCAGTTCTGTCACTACAAATTCCCTTTCTTATTCTGCATGAACCCCTAAAATTGTGGTCTTTGTTACAGTATTAAATACTGGTTAACCTCAGTTTAAATAACTGGAGACTTGAAGGGCCTGAAACACGTCACTTATCTTTATTATCTCTTTTCCTTGTTTCCTCCTGCCATTTTTTCCTGTAGGACCAAGCATAGGTTTGTGGGCAATAATTTGTGCCGATTGTCTACACATAGGAGAAAGAAGTACATTACCTGTCCCATCATGGTATGGCTTCTAGTGTTAGACTATAAAAAATCAGAAATTGAGAGATTAGTTCCTTGGATCCAGTTACAAAGTAACATAGTAGTTACATTGTAGATGAGGTTGAAAAAAGACATACGTCCATCAAGTTCAACATAGGAGAAAGAAGTACATTACCTGTCCCATGATGGTATGGCTTCAATACTATAAAAACAATCAGAAATTGAGAGATTAGTTCCTTGGATCCAGTTGACTGTCTACCCAATAAAGTGTATGGCAACAAAGGTAATGTCCCCAGCACTCTTGAGAATAAACTGAAAAAACACCGAAAAAATAGATTGTATTTGTCACGGTGGACAGAGAACAGAAACCTAGATTGGGCACACTAAAACACCTTGTGAGTGAAACATGAATGGGTTAAAACGTACTACTTTATTATCAACGTAAAATAATGGGGATTAAAACGAGTATTAAACGCTCAGATCCTAAATGTGAACACTCGGTACAGTGCTCTGGATCAAAAATACAGACTGCATAGATCACTAAATAAGTGTCTTGCAGTATGAACAAGTGGGTAGGATAGACCACTTGTGAGAGTAACCAGGGCAGCTGAAGACTGTAATGCAGTGTATGTATACTGTACGTGCGCTGACACCCTCGTATTTGCCTTGAAGAAACGTGGCATACGCGAAATGTGCGCGTCGGCATACCGGTGCACGCGCAGGACTCACATGCTGACTCGCGAGTAAGCTGGCGGCAGTGTCTGCTAGCAACTGATGCGTGTACACTACCAAGTGGCTCCCAGGATCGGATGATCTAAGGAAGCACTCCTAATCAGGAGCGGTATGTTCTGTGTGCTTACACAGTAGGAGTAGGGTGTTTATGGTGCAGTCTAACTATGTTATATCATTGGTTTACCTCTATACTAGCACTGACCCTTTATTGACCAGCTCTGATTAACAGAGCAGGTGTCGGGTCAGTGCTGTGATTTTACAGGCATCATTTACCCATTGAGGTCTGTACTGTGTGGATTCCTACTACGCATCCTGACTATCACATGCATTTTCCCTCCTAGAGGTACATGAGCTGACTCTATACTGAGTTGTGCCCGTTTCCCTACAAGTGTTTTTAGTGTATGTATTTAGTGCTACACATTTGCCACATTAGCTGGTAAGGGACTATTGTAGATCCCTCTACACTCAGTTTCACCGCATATAGGACTCACAGCTGATCCAGGTGAACTGATTTATGTTAGCAGACACTGCATCTTGGTCATTTACACCACATAGTAACGTGACTCTTTACCATTACACCAATCTGGTGTCTATAGTATGCTATCTTGGCATTGATATTATCTAGCCTAATTATACCATTCAACAACTGGCAGACCAGGCAAGGGTTCACCTTCCGGTACGTTGCTTTATCGTTTTGTTGGTACGGGGTCAGCGCACGTATACATACACTGCATTACTGTCTTCAGCTGCCCTGGTTACTCTCACAGGTGGTCTATCCTACCCACTTGTTCATATTGCAAGACGCTTAGGGGCCTATGCAGAGAGCAGCGCTTTTTAAAATTGGAGAGGGGAATAAAAAGTAGGTTTAATGGAGAGTTTTATTCTCCATATGCAGAAATGGGCGAAATCCGCTATTGGAGAATTGTAAATGAGGAGATGCGCGCAGCTGAAAGGGAAAAAAAAAATCGCGCATTTTTTTTTTTCCCCTATAGCCGGCGAGCTCCTGCTTCTTGCCAACTTTAGTTGGCGGAGAAAATTGAAGAAAATCGCGCCAAAAACAGCCGCTAGATGGCGAGCGTGCCTTTCTGAATTCGGATATTTTTCAGACTGGCGAGATGTAGTTTCTCGCCAGCCGCGCGGCGAGATTTTCAAATAGAAAAAAAAAATGGCGCATTTTTCCTACCTCGCCATTTTCAGCTGTTTTTTGCGCGATTTTTATGAGACAAAAGGTGGCACTGAGTGCTCATTTGCATGTCATTTCCCAGAATCCCTTGCTGCAGTGGAAGCGCTGTATGCTGGGTGACAATGGGGAAAGACAGGGTTGCAGACCTGTCTAAGACATGCAAATGAACATACAGTAATATTTACAGTTGCTATATATATATATATATATATATATACAGTATATATATATATAATATATATATATATATATATATATATATATATATATATATATATATATATATACACACTGTAGTAATAGCAATGTATGCAAATTGGGCCAATTGTATTTCAGACACAAGGAGCAAGCTAGCACTCTAATTTTTGGAGTGCAGCTAGCTAAGGATGTACTAAGCCCATACATATTGTTTGGGGTCCCCCACACATCCCACACATACAGAAAGTATATATATATATATATATATATATATATATATATACAAACAAAAAAGAAAAAAGCAGCGCCTCTATTAAGCTAAATCTATAAAGTTCATAAACCAAATAATATAATTAATGAATAATAATAACTAATATATACCATATAGTAAAAATTACATATATATAACCAAATCAATCAAACTATAAACCAGGAAACAATATGATAATTGTATACATATAGATATATGACAAAAATAAATAAACAGAGAAACAAAAGGAATAAATGGATAATATAAGAGAAAAAAATGTATAAAAACCAGTCCTCAAAAATAAGTCCAGTAATGGTGTTGGTTCCGGTGTGGAGGGTCTCCGGCAGCTCTCAGTGTGGTCAAACCAAGTCCACAGTGAATCTAGGGGAAAAACAGGAAGAGAGAGCGCACGCCCATAGCGTAAAATAGTAATTATTCACCCTTTGAAAAAGTTACCCGAGAGTGACGAAACGCGTCAGGGAGCGTCATCACGTCAGACGCATTGACACTGACGTCATCACCGAGCGCTGGAACGGACGGATCCATGCGCAACTGCTGCAGAAGCCTGTACTACACGGAGCCATCTTCCAGGACTCTAAAACAGTTGTATTGAATACTATCTGCCCTGGATACCTGTTGGGACTACGATCCTGATACTGCAATACTGGGACTGCCCCAAGACGCTGCAGACACGAACCGGATGGTGGTGATTATATCACACAATGCTTGTTTTTATTGTACCCTTGTGAGTGCATTTTTTATCCCCCCTTTCCCCCTCCCCTCATTAAAATACTATTTTACGCTATGGGCGTGCGCTCTCTCTTCCTGTTTTTCCCCTAGATATATATATATATATATATATATATATATATATATATATATATATATATATATATAGCAACTGTAAATATTCCTGTATATATATATATATATATATATATATATAAAGCAGAAAATAGCCGTGTTAGTCCATTTGCGATAGTGCAGAATAAATGAGTTGTTCAGTGTTCGGTGATACCTTTTTTATTGGACTAACAATTTATGTCATAGGACAAGTTTTCGAGAGTTCTCCTCTCTTCTTCAGGTCAGCAATACTGATATACAAAGGAATCTATGGCTAAAACAGTGTGGAGAGAAAAAAAACCTCCTACAAGAAACTCACGCATGATCCAATCCAGGAATATACAAAGCAACTCATGAATCTCATTCAAACATTCCCTTACCACCTGCAACCACAATTGAAGCAACTAATACCTGACAACCCAGGAGTTGGGATCTTCTACATGCTTCCCAAAATCCACCAACCAGGAAACCCCAGCAGACCAATTATAACAGGTATGGATACACTCACGGAACAAATATCAGGCTTAGTGGAGAATATCCTCAAACCTTTAGTCAGAAGCACCAACAGCTTCATACAAGATACCACAGATTTTCTCAATAATCTTTACAACATCAACCAACTACCATCCAACACACTGCTAGTTACCATGGATGTAGAATCCCTTTACAGCAACATCCCCCACAAGGATGGTATTGAGGCATGCCTGCATTTCTTTACAACATCTCCAATGGATCAGAAATACAGCGCTGATGTAATTACCAAACTGATAGAATACATCCTCACACACAACTACTTCAGCTTCAACAAGGAAATGTACCTACAACTAATGGGGACTGCAATGGGTACCAAGATGGCACCGCAATATGCCAATCTTTTCATGGCAAATCTTGAACAAAGATTCCTAACTACATGCCTCCACAAACCCTACAAATACTACAGATACATTGATGACCTGTTTATAATATGGACAGAGGGTGAAGAAAACCTAAAACAATTCCATGCGTCCCTGAACTCATTCCATCCATCAATTAAACTCAAAATGGATTATTCGGATTATTCTAGATACTACGGTAACACTGAAAGATGGCAAACTACACACATCTGTATACAAGAAACCTACTGACAGATGCAGTTACGTCCACAACTCCAGCTTCCATCCCACTCATACAAAACAAGGTATCATACACAGCCAGGCTATAAGATACCACTGTATATGTTCTGACACTGAAGACAGAAACAGGCATCTCACAACCCTGACCGAATCGTTCAGACAAAAGGGATACAAACCAAAGACCATTGCCAAAACTATTACATCTGCAATAAAAGCCCCACGAGAACACCTGCTACAATACAGACAGAAAGAACCTACCACACGCATACCACTAGTGACCACATACAACCCTACCCAGGAAAGATGGTGTATGGGCATACACATCAGTGTGATGCACATACATTTAACCCCTTCAGTCCCAAGGCGATATAGGGTTAATCACTGCAAAACAGGGACAATACGGTGTTGAAGGGGAAAATATGACATTTGTGGTGTACATAGAATTAAACCCTTCTGTCCCAACACGATTTAGGATTAATCAGCCGGGCATACTGCCTTTATTATTGCAAAAGGAAAGGGGAGGGGAAACTCCCACTTGTGATGCTAACCAGGAGCAGACAATTGCTTTATTCATAATATATAATGATAAACATCTTCATTGCATGAGACAGTTCATAAGACCCAGGAGTCCAAATAGTCCAACAATAAACACACTCCCGTGCACTTACCACTAGCCTGTATAGGTAGATCTTATGTGGTAGTCTGGGCAATGTGCAGGACTGATCACATAAATGAAGTAAATGAATTACTCACTGCTGAGCTTGGGGATCTCCTGGTCCTGTCTGGCGTGCTCCTACCGAGAGGTAATGGAGAAAGTGCAGGAAAAACGGCGGTGCATCTGCTGCTGCTGAAGATTGTTGAAAAACCACAAACTGCAAACTGCAAAAACTAGGTGCAAAAATTTATTTGGGGCATAATAAAAACAGCCAAAAGGACACTCTAACGCGTTTCACGTGGTATCCCACGTGAAACGCGTTAGAGTGTCCTTTTGGCTGTTTTTATTATGCCCCAAATACATTTTTGCACCTAGTTTTTGCAGTTTGCAGTTTGTGGTTTTTCAACAATCTTCAGCAGCAGCAGATGCACCGCCGTTTTTCCTGCACTTTCTGCCTTTATTATTGGCCTCATTAACCCCCTATCGTCACAGTATTGTAATAGAAATGTAAAATAAAGGATATACAGTATATATATCCTTTATTTTAAATTTCTATTACAATACTGTGACGATCGGATGTTAATCAGGCCAATAATAAAGGCAGTATGCCTGTCTGATTTATATATATATATATATATATATATATATATATACATACACACACACACACACACACACACACACACACACACACACATAGGATATTGATACTGACCTAGGGAAAATCTATGTAAACACAAGCCAAGAAATGGCAAAATGGGAGGGAAGGGAGGTAAGGGAGGGAAGGGGAAACAAGGAATACACAAGGGGAACTGGGTACAAACAATAAACTGCCTAACGGCAAAAAAACGGAGTAAGTGTGGTGGAGCAAAAGAGGGGCAACGTTTCGGGGCTGGCTACCCTTCCTCGGGCCCGTTCCCACATAACCTTAAAAAATGAACTTGTGGTGCTTCCCTTCATGCCATACCACAAAATATCTCCCTCCCGTCTGAATAGAATATTGTACACAACAAAAATAAGAAAAAATAGTGTTCGCATAGACAGGGAAATCTAAAGAGAGGAACACCTATTGAAAATGAATGTGTTCACTTAAGTTTAAACAATGAGGTGTATGGTTTCTCTCTGGCAAACACTGGAAAACACAGTAAATCAGAAAAATGTCAGGTTTCACCTATCTGAACAAGTAGTGCTGGTGATCAGTATCAATGCAGGAGAATAACATCAATTAGAGCATTATTGATTCCTGATCTTGATATTTTTATAAGTTCAGTATTCAGACACTAGTCCATATACCTTCACTATTTTTTTGTCGAGAGCACTCTTAGTGTTCACACATCGGTCTTAGTCCCTTCACTATGTTGTTCTATTTTTAAAGCCCTTTATTTTATATTCATGCTGGACTATTTTAAATACTTAATTTATCATTTGTAGTTTTAGAGTGCTTGTAACTAGGTTTTCTGTTCTTGTGTATATATATTAGCCTTACCTAGTGAGCACCTCACTTTCACCTCAATTTCGCTGTAGCGGGGTACTATCTGTGTCTCTAGAAGCTGTATTCAATTAGAATGAATATTGAGCAGCTATAAATATAAAAGTGTTACTATGACATTCTTAGAACTTTCATTGTGATTACCTCACAACCAGCAGCTACGTTTGCATCAGTCATCACAGCTCCCTGACTTCTGTGTGCACAATAATTACCCGTCTAACCAATATTACATGAACAATGTGCATTAATGCTATTCCTAAACTCTGATACATACATTTTGAAGAAGTGAGTAGCAGAGATTTTTTTCTTACTGTGTTTAGGATGGAGGGGGGAGGGGAATGAAACAGATAATTAACTAAATGGAATAGATGAGGATACAAGGTGGTATGGAGGTAGAATGGTGGCAAGTGCAAGTTTGACAAGCAGTGAGACACCCATAGTAAATACAGATAATACTAGAAAACTTCTAAAGACTAAACCAAGTGGGAGCAGAAAGGAAGGAGCAGATAAGATAATAGTACAGGCTGAAAAAAAACTGAAATGCATGCTTGCTAATGCAAGAAGCCTGACAGATAAAATGGGGGAGCTTGAATTAATAGCTGCAAGGGAGCAGTATGATATCATAGGCATTACTGAAACATGCTGGGATGAAACTCATGACTAGACAGTTAATTTAGAGGGTTATTCTCTTTTTCGGAAAGATCGAACAAATAGAAGGGGAGGTGGAGTTGGAGTAGGTTTATATGTTAAACCGGATCTAAAACCTATTATTAGGGATGATGTCAATGAAGGGAATGATGAAAATGTAGAGACTTTGTGGATAGAAATTAGCAGTGGAGGTAAAAGTATAAAGAAAATGTTTGTGGGAATATGCTATAAACCACCAAATATCTGTGAGATTGAGGAAGCTAAAATAATTTTGCAAATGGAGAAGGCATCAAAACTGGGTCATGTTTGCATAATGGGGGATTTTAATTATCCAGACATAGACTGGGGCAATGAGATTAGCGTTACAACAAAAGAGAACAGTTTTTTGGGGGTGCTTAAAGACAATTATATGACCCAAATTTTTGAGGAACCAACCAGGAGAGGGGCAGTTCTGGATTTGGTCATATCAAACAATGTAGAAGTAATAACAAATATTCAAGTCCTGGAACATTTGGGTAACAGTGATCATAACATGGCCTCATTTGAAATAAATGATCAAAAAACAGATTACTTGGGTTCAACAAAGACCTTCAACTTTGGAAAGGCAGATTTTAATAAACTGAGGTCTAATCTAGTAGTAATACAATGGGATGATGTTTTTGCAGGGAAAAATGTAGAAGATAAATGGGCAGTCTTTAAAACATTGTTAGAAAAGCACACTTATCAGTGTATACCCTTGGGTAATAAGTATAAAAGAAATAAGTCAAAACCAATGTGGCTAAATAAACAGGTAGGGGAGGAAATGGACAAGAAGAGGAAGGCGTTTAGATTCTTTAAGTCAGAAGGGACAGAGACATCGTATCAGAATTATAAGGAATGTAACAAAAATTGCAAAAGGGCAATCAAATTAGCAAAAATGGATAATGAAAAAAGGATTGCAATAGAAAGTAAGGTCAACCCTAAAAAATTCTTTAAGTACCTTAATAACAAAAAAATGAGAAAAGAAAATATAGGACCCTTTCAGTGTGAGATGGTTAGGCAGATTATTGGAGATAAGGAAAAAGCTGAGGTATTAAACAAATTCTTTGCCTCTGTGTTTACCAGGGAAGAATCAAGTTCAATAGTAGTGCCGCAGGAGGAAGCCACAACCTCCATATTAATGAACAATTGGTTAATTGAGGAAGCCGTTCATAAGCGACTTGAAAAAATTAAAGTAAATAAGGCACCTGGCCCCGATGGCATACATCCAAGAGTTCTCAAGGAGTTAAGCTCAGTAATAGCCAAACCATTATATTTAATATTCAAGGACTCCATTTCCACAGGCTCAGTACCACAAGATTGGCGTAAAGCAGATGTGGTGCCTATATTTAAGAAGGGAGCTAGATCACACACGGGGAATTACAGACCTGTAAGCCTGACTTAAATAGTAGGGAAACTACTTGAAGGTTTAATACGGGATAATATTCAGGAATACCTAATGGAAAACAAAATTATTAGTAATAGTCAGCATGGATTTATGAAGGATAGATCTTGCCAAACTAACCTTATTTGTTTCTTTGAGGAGGTAAGTAGGAATTTAGACCAGGGTAATGCAGTTGATGTGGTCTACTTAGATTTTGCAAAGGCTTCTGATACGGTTTCACACAAGAGGTTGGTGTACAAAATAAAGAAAGTTGGACTCAGTAATAATATATGCACCTGGATTGAAAACTGGTTAAAGGACAGACAAGAGAGGGTTGTCATTAATTGAAATTTTTCAGGTTGGGCTAAAGTCGTGAGTGGAGTACCTCAGGGATCGGTACTGGGACCCCTGCTTTTTAACTTGTTTATTAATGACCTTGAGGTTGGGATCGAGAGCAAAGTCTCCATCTTTGCTGATGATACTAAATTTTGTAAGGTAATAGAATCAGAGCAGGATGTAATTTCTCTTCAGAAGGACTTGGAGAGACTAGAAACGTGGGCAGGTAAATGGTAGATGAGGTTTAATACAGATAAATGTAAGATTATGCATTTGGGATACAAGAATAAAAAGGCGACTTACAAATTAAATGGGGATACATTGGGAGAATCCTTGATGGAGAAGGATTTAGGAGTGCTTATAGACAGCAGGCTTAGCAATAGTGCCCAATGTCATGCAGTAGCTGCAAAAGCAAACAAGATCTTATCTTGCATCAAACGGGCAATGGATGGAAGGGAAGTAAACATAATTATGCCCCTTTACAAAGCATTAGTAAGACCACACCTTGAATATGGAGTATAATTTTGGGCACCAATCCTAAGAAAAGACATTAAGGACTCGGGGGCCTCCCTTAAGGTTGGAGGAAAGGAAATTTCACCAGCAACAAAGGAAATGGCTCTTTACAGTAAGGGCAGTTAAAATGTGGAATTCATTACCCATGGAGACTGTGATGACAGATACAATAGATTTGTTCAAAAAAAGGTTGGACATCTTTTTAGATGTGAAAGGTATACAGGGTTATACCAAATAAGTAAACATGGGTAGGATGTTGATCCAGGGATTAATCCGATTGCCAATTCTTCGAGTCAGGAAGGAATTCATTTTTCCCCTTAAATGGGTTTTTTTGTTTGCCTTCCTCTGGATCGATAAGTAAGTATAGATATAGGATAAAGTATCTGTTGTCTAAATTTAGCATAGGTTGAACTTGATGGACGGAAGTCTTTTTTCAACCTCATCTACTATGTAACTATGTAACGTTTATGGCTGCTGCGCTGATCCTTACATTCCCTTTGTTTAAACTGTTTGTACTGTAACACTAGAAAGGGAAGCATACTGTACTGTGTGTATATAGTTGTTGCCTCTATATAGAATACTAGCTAAAAGTACAGATGAAATGTCCGCGCCCGAGCTGTCCAAAGGCGAAGGTCCCCCCTTGCTGCTAACCGTGCATGAGCACCTCCTCAAAGTACTCCTAAAGGGGGCTCCAAAAAAATGCAGTCCCCAAAGATAAACAGAAAGCGCATAGAGCGCACCGGCGGTTAAAAAACAATAATAGTATAGAGCTGTGCTCTGCACATAGGATAACATGCATACTATGAGTACCTGTGACCCACCAAAGATCACATGACACCTAAGTGGTGTAAGAACAATTTATTCATATGACATAAAATAGATGATAAAAACACATGTAATGATTAAAATAAGGTCCTACTAGACCAGAACACTTCTATGCAGACGGTTCCTAAGCCGCTGCTTAACTACTAAAAACAGCCAAGGGTACTCAGCATATTAGCATACAATGTAACCCTGTGGTCACAATAGCCCTAAATACCAAAAAATAAATAAATAAAGGCTAAAACAAATAAACAGACAGAAAACCCCACTGCTGGGTGCAAGCTGTAGGGGGAGGGGGGGGGGGGGCACCTACCACGAGCTCTTCTTCTAATAGATTATTCCCTATTAAATCCTTTATCAATTGCGACACACAATATGTCATATACCTTTTGACATGTGGATGTGGAGCTAACTACGTAGGGAGGACTACTAGATCTTTAAAAATCAGGTTATTAGAACATGTAAGATTAATCAAAAAACTAGATTGTTCTAATCCAGTCTCTAAACATTTCTCACAATGTGAGAAAGGGGGGATTAAAGGACTAACAGTGAGAGGTGGGTGAGGGATATACTCCCAATACGCGAATTTACCTTTTGACAAAGGGACGCAGGTCCCGAAACGCGTCAAAGTAACCATGTACCTTCTTTTGACCACCTAATAAACCTTTTTTATTCATCACTGGTTGCAGCCCCTCCTTTCTCTACTCGGCAGTGCTCCGCCATTGGACCCTCTTCCTAACAGTGAGAGGGATTGAAAAAGTGTTCGTTCATGAGAGAGGAGGAGATATGCTCAATTTCTTGGACCACAGGGAGGCATACTCCTCCCCCTTCTTCTCCCCTCTCTCTTCCCCCCCTTCCCCCCCACTTACTCCCCCCATCCCTTCCCAAACCCCTCCCCCTCCCTCTTTCCTTTTCCCCTCCTTTCCCCCTGCCGCCCCCCCCCCTTCCATCTATCTTTTCTTCTGGCCCTCAAGTTGACATTTCAAAAGTCAATAACTTTTTATCGCTTTTAAGGAATTTATATAACTAGTCTGTATAAAATTTCTCCAACTTAGTCGTTCACAACAATGCTACTTAAGGTTTAGGTTATTAGCATTTAAATAAAGAAACAATATAAGTAGAAATAGAAGAAGTCATCATTAAGATACATTGTTGTGTCATCTGTTCATCACTCTGGGAGGATGAACACATTTATGATAGAGCAGAACGATATTTTTTTTTTAATAATGCTGTTATAATGTGTTGTTGTGTTTTTCTGTCCGTTTTTGGATTTTGTACTGCTTTTAACACATTTCCCCTTTCATTCATGTACCTGTAATGGGGACAGGGGATTTGTACAATTTGTATTGTGTAATTTTGTATGTGTGGGACCTGGGGCAACGGGGGTTGGTCACTAGTGGTGATGTCACCCTGTGTTTATACACTAAATAGTAGGAGGGGGATCGTTTTCTTTGATTACAAGTTGTGTCTATTCACAGGGTGGCAATGTCAGGGATCGCAGTGCATTTCCTGAGGTACCCTGGGCCGTTCGTAGAGGCACTGATGGGTGGGTGTGTAGCAGTCTCAAGCCTAAGTACCCATTGGCTGAGGTGCGGCACACGGACCAATCGGCGGCCGGAAGGTGCGTCCTGGGGGACCGGGATGCACGGCGAACTGACAGGCCAATGGTGAGGCACACAATGAGTACGGCTCTCTAAGGGACATGCGCGGGCGAAGAGAGGGGGGGCGTGCTTACCTATCGGCATTTTGACTGACATGGTGGCGCCTCGCATGACGTCATGCGCATGCGCAGTTGAGGGGTGTGTCAATTTTGTCAATTAGCCTCAATTGTTTGGCATTATGAGAGGGGTATATAAGAAATCTAGGTTGCTCCAGGCCCTATACTCCTTGATAAAGGACCTACCCGTCCGAAACGCGTAGGAGGATCTTTGTTCCCCTCCTGGGGTGATGTTTTTATTGGCTGTGTGCTGAATAAATAGGAATATTACTTTTCACCACCTGACTCCCTGGCAGTGCGCTGTTCTCCTTTTTTCTTTGCTCTGGTGTCCTGTTCTTGCTTAACTTCCCTCTCCCTGCCCCTTCCTTCATGTCCCTAGCTCTCTCCCCCTTCTCTCTCTTCTCATTCCTTCTTTCTCCCCCTTCTCTCTCTCCCTTCCCACTCTCACTCTCTCCTAGGGTGACCAGATTTTCAAAATGAAAAACCGGGACACATTAAAAAATTATTTATAAAACAAATTACATCATGTGACGCACCCCATTTGGAATTGGACTCCAATTGGAACCCCCCCCCCCCCAACCTTTTAAAAAAAATACCTAAATACATGGAACAAATTCCAAATAACCTGGATAGGGAGATTTATATCCACCAAAATGAATATTCTACCAAGATTACTATATTATTTTCAAACACTCCCGTTAAATATTCCCATATAGTATACAAAGTTGGGTCCTTCAATTTATATGGAGAAACAAAAAAACAAGAGTTGCGAGATCGGTAATGAGGAGGCCTAGGAGTTCCAGACATTGTTAAATACTATCAGGCAGCTCAACTAAAACAAGTAGTGGTATGAAATAATGACCAACAACATGTTGCTGGTTGGCAATTGAATCATACTATGCAAAACCCCTATCCCTTGAAGTGGTTTTGTGGTCCCAAGGAAACAAGAAGTTTCTAAAAAGGAGGGTTGACCTTGGCTCGATGAGGTGCACATGGAACGTATGGTCCAAAAATAAGATGAAATATGCGTTGACGAACTTTCCTTCGCAACTAACTCCTATTTTCAATAACCCGGACTTTCCCTCAGGTTGTTCCCAAAGGCAATATAACCAATTTCAAAATGTTAAAATTAAAATAGCAGCAGACCTGTTAGAAAAAGGAAAGATCCTATCCTTTCAGTCACTCAAAAATAAATAAAAAACGCAAGATATTCATCTTTTCAAATTTCTTCAAATCAGACACTTTCTTTCGACAATTTCCCAAATTATGAACTTCCCCAAAAATCTAAATTCGAAATATATTGCAAAAAAGGAACCTACCAGAAAGGACTGATATCGGGTATATATATGTATAGAGATAGAGTCGTCAGAAAATCTACCGGATCATAATTATATGCAAACATGGGCTGAAGATCTTAATGTGGTGATAGATGACGAGGATTGGGAGGATATCTGTGAAACGGCAGCTAAAACATCAACTTGTACAATAACTGAAGAAAATATATTAGACTGTAAGCTCCTCGGGGGAGAGACTCCTCTTCCTTAATGTTACGTTTATGTCTAAAGCACTTATTCCCATGATCTGTTATTTATATTATCTGTTATTTATTTGATTACCACATGTATTACTACTGTGAAGCGCTATGTACATTAATGGCGCTATATAAATAAAGACATACAATACAATACAATACAATATAGAACATTTTATTTCATTGGTACCTAACTCCTAGTAGGTTGAGTCAGATCTCCCCTGGAAGATATGATCTCTGCTGGAGAGGATGTGGTTTAAAGGGGGATATGGCTCATATATGGTGGACATGCCCGAAGATCCAGAATTTTTGGTCCATGATCCAAAATATGATTTTACAGTTAACAGAAATCAGAATACCCCTGGACCCGCTGATCTCCGTGCTAGCTAAACCAACAGAAAATCTTTCAATACCAATGAAGAGGCTGATCTCCTTTGTCCTAACCGCAGCGAGATGCACCATAGCCACAGCATGGAAAAACTAATACACCATCGAGAAGAACTTTATCTAAAAGATTGAACGAGGTTATGTGCATGGAGAAATTGACAGCTCTATTGAACCAATCTATTGATCAGTTTTATAAAACATGGGAACCATGGCTTCAGATCCAGTAAAAACTAGAAACAAATAAGAGATTAAAAAAAAAAAAAATTAGAGCTAATTCAATTTCATACGAGAGTGGGGGAGGGGGCGCTGGTTTGATTGGTGGAGGGGAGGGACTAGCAGGTATACTCTCCACCTCCACCCTAAACCCTCATATCAAGTGACAGGTTTATCTACTTAGGGAATTTGTCTTGTTATATTTTTTGTTTGTATTAATAAAATATTTTTAGTATATTGTTTTTTTCCCTTTTGAGGAAACTTGGTACACCACTTGACTTCTTCTCATTCATATGCGCTTGTGTCTCCTCCTTTTTATATTATATATTTTTTCTTTACACTAATTAGCACCTTAAACCCTTTTTTTTTTCACTACCACACCACCGATAGCATAGAGCAAATCTCACAGAGCGGAGGGAGGGGGGGGGGGAGGGGGTAACAGCGCTACAAATGGAGGTGCTGCTGAGATGCAGCAACAGGGCAGGCTTTTAAGGCAGTGAAGCACAGAGAAGTAAAGGCCGGGCTCCTGATGCTTCACCAGGAACCCTGGGCACCCATGCCAAGTTAAGGAAAGGGGGACCCTCTCTTTTGATGTGACACCAGGGGACGAGTACCCTACTTTATACTCCGAACAGTGGGTGGGGACTTAGTTTGAGTGGAGATGGGGCTATTGGGTATTGTAATGGGATCTCCCGGGGGTGGGTAGGAGCGCTACATATACATAGGACTGACCACTAGAAAACTACAAATCTGTATCATGGAACATGTTAGATTGATTCATAAGCAAGACCAAGAATACCCAGTCTCCAAGCATTTCTCTACATTCAATAAAAGGTAGTCTCAGAAATGTTACTTTCTGGGGCATTGACAGGGCCGCCGACAGGGAGGGAGAGCCAGGACATATGTCTCGGGCCCGGCGGCTACGGTGGGCCCAGCCAGTGCTGGAAGTTGAGCCCAACTTCTGCATCTAGACGCAGGGCCTCTGTTTACCACCGGGCCCTGGCTCTCCCCAGATGCAGCAGGCCTCTCCCCCATGCTGGGACTCTCTCTTTCGCTGGTGTGTGACGGAAACTGAGCCCGACTTCCAAGCGAGCCTAATTGCCAGTGTGCACTAGGGGGAGAGGGAGGCACACAGTAGCTGGGGAGAGCCGCGGTACGAGAGGCCTGAGACCATCATCAAAATAAGTGTGTTTTGTATTGTGTACAGTGTTGTGAAAAAGAAAGTACACCCTCTTTGAATTCTATGGTTTTACATATCAGGACATAATAACAATCATCTGTTCCTTATCAAGTCTTAAAATTAGGTGAATACAACCTCAGATGAACAACAACACATGACATATTACAACACCGTGTCATGATTTATTTAACAAAAATTAAGCCAAAATGGAGAAGCTATGTGTGTTAAACCTAGTACAACTTATGATTCAATAGCTTGTAGAACCACCATTAGCAGCAATAACTTGAAGTAATCGTTTTCTGTATGACTATCAGTCTTTCACATCGTTGTTGAGGAATTTTGGCCCACTCTTCTTTACAATGTTGCTTCAGTTCATTGAGGTTTGTGGGCATTTGTTTATGCACAGCTCTCTTAGGGTCCCGCCAGAGCATTTTAATCAGGTTGAGTTCTGGACTTTGACTGGGCCATTGCAACACCTTGATTCTTTTCTTTTTCAGCCATTCTGTTGTAGATTTGCTGGTGTGCTTGGGATCATTGTCCTGTTGCATAACTCAATTTCAGCCAATCTTTAGCTGTCGGACAGATGGCCTTACATTTGACTCTAGAATACTTTGGTATACAGAGGAGTTCATGGTTGACTCAATGACTGCAAGGTTCCCAGGTCCTGTGGCTGTAAAACAAGCCAAAATCATCACCCCTCCACTACCGTGCTTGATAGTTGGTATGAGGTGTTTGTGCTGATATGCTGTGTTTGGTTTTCGCCAAATGTGACGCTGTGCATTATGGTCAAACATCTCCACTTTCGTCTCGTCTGTCCAAAGGACATTGTTCCAGAAGTCTTGTGGTTTGTTCAGATGCAACTTTGCAAACCTAAGCCGTGCTGCCATGTTCTTTTTAGAGAGAAAAAATCACAAAAACTGTATGGTGCTCAAACATGAGCCACTGGCTATATAGCCTACCAGTTATGAAGGTACAATATAATGTCCCTGGGAGGTCCCATAAATTTCCAGACCAAAAACTCCAACACTGAAATAAAACCCACTTCCACTAAATACCGAATAGCTGGAAAAAGTCCCACTTGAATGACGTGTGGCTTTCATTGGCTAGTGACCAGACATAACATCGGATAGGTAAGTATCAGGTAATTCAGGTATATGTTAGAGTAACTCACATTTGTGTAGGGTCTTCAACGGAACTTCCTCCACAGGTGCGTGCTGCCGTTTACTCCACAACTTACTGCAGAAAGAGCTACTAGCTCGAAACGCGTTGGTGGGGGCCGGAGGGCTCAGTACCTGCAATTTTGTTGATCCAATAAACATCTTTTTACCTGGGTCCCACTCTCGATAGCAGTTTATTCAATATCAGCTGTGCGCCATCTCTCCTTCCTTTGGATGCTTTTTAGAGAGAAGAGGCTTTTTCCTGGCAACCCTTCCAAACAAACCATACTTGTTCAGTCTTTTTCTAATTGTACTGTCATGAACTTTAACATTTAACATGCTAACTGAGGCCAGTAGAGTCTGAAATGTAACTCTTGGGTATTTTGCAATTTCTCTGAGCATTGCACGGTCTGACCTTGGGGTGGATTTGCTGGGACGTCCATTCCTGGGAAGATTGTCAATTGTCTTGAATGTTTTCCACTTTTGAATAATCTTTCTCACTGTAGAATGATGGACTTTAAATTGTTTGATTCTCAAGAAATCCAGGGGGAGCATATGGGAGAGAAGAAAAAACAGCGCCACAGGAAATATAAGTGTAGACATAGGAACACAATGGAAGTTATTAGAGTGTTATCTTGGCTCTATGTCCTGCCTACTCACAGGATAGAAGTAGTCACAGGGCGTTTTAGGGAACAAATCCCAAGAGGTACTGGTAAACTCTTCCCCTCCGGTATCACAAAGATGGATGTGTGGTCCAATGAATATAAGGAAGATAAATAGGACTACATAGCACAGATCAATAAAATAGGTGAAAAACTTTATGGTAAAATATAAAAAACGCACAGTGACGGTTCAGGGGATTCCTTCCCCTCCATGTGTCCCTGAAGTCCCGCTCTTGCCTACCTCTTCTGTTCCTTCCCTGCCTTCCCCTGCTATTCTCCCTTCCTCAGCCCGCAGCTGTCACTCTGCGGCAGCTTCTGACGTCATCCCGGTGTCAGCGCGCGCTCCCCGCAAGGCACGCGCACCCGCTCGGTCTCCCGTTCCCTGCTGCGGTGTCCCCTGCTCACGGCCCCCCTCGGTCCCTGCTCCAGTCCCCTTACCTCCGGTGGCCTCTCCTTCTGTCTGTCCTCCATCCTCGGCGCTTGCTCCCGCGACGTGGCGCTCCGCGCATCTCATGACGCAGCATGTGCACGCGCACTCTAACCTTACAGAAGGCGTGCGCACACGCTCCTCTTGTAGGCTCTCTCAGACACCTGGCTCCTCCTCTCATGCCCTGCAGGCTATCTCCCTCACTGGCTCACCTGTCTCCTCCTCTTCTCCTCCTCACCTATCCCTGCTGTCTCCCACTTCACCCTCTGCTCCTCCTCTCTCTCCTATTTGTGTTCCCTCCTTTATAACCCCTGTCTGTCCTTTCTCTCATTGCTCTGCATAGTTCTTTGTTACCTCTGTGTGTGCAGTCCTATGCTTGGCTCTTCTCTGTTTTCCAGCTTTGTTCCTGCTCCTGCTTACCCCTGGATTTCCCTGGCTTGACCTCTGCTCGTACTGGATTACTCTGCTCGCTATTGCCCTTGAACCCTGCTTGAACGGACACGACTTTGCTGACTTCTGTGATCCCTGGACTTTGGCTTACGAACATTACGATTCTGATCTCTATACCCCTGTACTCTGGCGCACGGACACCACTACTCTTACTCTGAACTCCAAAGGCATTGCAAGTATTACTAACCATCTCTCTACAGGCCCGGCAACGCCATACCACACTCCGGGCACGCCCTCACTGCTGTGGGTGCGTGGTAATACCCTTCCCACCTGAGTACTGGGGACTGGCCAGGTCTGTGGGCATACAGGCGTGACATTATGCAGAGCCCAACAAATGCAGACCCCCCTGAGGTGGGTACAGGTGTTTCTCTTGAGCACTTACAATTTGTGAGCAATCAGCTGATCACAGTCTCCCAGCAACTTGCTAAGCTCTCCCTTCAGGAGATGCCAATGGCTCCAGCACCCCCTGTTGCTATGACTTATGCTAACACTGGACCCCGTATTCCACCGCCTAATCGCTACGATGGGGACCCCCTCGCTTGCCGCGGATTCCTAAACCAATGCAAGGTGCAATTCGAAATGTCCCCCTCTCAGTTTCCCACCGGCCGTTCTAAGGTGGCTTACATCTACCCCTTGCTCACCGGTGACGCCCTCGCTTGGGCTTCTCCCCTCTGGGAACAGAAGTGCGAATTAACCCAAGATTATCCTAAATTTAGGCGAGAATTTCAGCAAGTATTTGATACTCCTGCACGGCACAAGACAGCCGCATTCTCTCTCTTCCACATTTCGCAGGCCCGAAGATCTGCTGCCAAGTACGCGATCGAGTTCCGTACCCTCCCCGCAGAGACTCAATGGAATGATGAGGCACTCTCCGCCGCATACTGGCACGGTCTCTCTGACACCTTGAAGGATGATCTTGCTACTCATGCCCGACCTTCTTCCCTGGAGGAGTTGATTACTTTCAGTGTACGCATGGACTAGCGCACCCAGGAACGACGGCACGAGAGACACTGTTCTCGTTCTCTTCCTTCCCCTGTTGTCTCTCACAGGGCTCCCTCTTCACCTCTCCTGGCATTGGATGCCCCGGAGCCGATGCAAATCGGTAGCCAACAACTTCGGGCCGCGGAGAGAATGCAATGCCGTCAGAAGGGACTCTGTTTCTACTGTGGTTCTTCGGAACATCGCCTCCAGAACTGTCACCTGAAGCCGGTAAATGGGAATACCCAGTAAAGGTAGAGGGGCTTCTACTGGGTACTGTCTCTTCTTGTCCCTCTCTCCCTGAAGATCTCCCAAAGAAGTTTATGCTACCTGCTACGCTGGAGGGCCCTGACCTCCTATTGGAGGTAAAAGCTTTCATTGACTCTAGATCTGGCGGTAACTTCCTGGATCAAACCTTCGCCTCCGAGAACCAAATTCCTATGGTTAAAAGAAAAGCACCTATTGGTCTCGAGGCCATCGACGGTCGCCCGCTCCAGCCAGCATTTATCATCTGGGAGTCCATTCCTCTCACGCTGACCTTGGCAAACGGTCATAAAGGGTTAATAGTTTTCGATATCTTCCATTCTCCTACTGTTCAACTTATTTTAGGATTGCCTTGGCTTCAACTCCACAATCTGCGCATTGATTTGGACCGGCACCATGCCTATCCAGTGGCCTTCTCCCGCTGAGTCTACTCCCACGGCTCCTCCTGTTGCGGTGCTTGTCGGCCTGGATTCCGTTCCTTCCAATCTATCGATTCTGCTGACCGTGTATCATGAGTTCCTGGATGTGTTCAACAAGGTAGAAGCTGAGGTTCTGCCTTCCCATCGTCCGTACGATTGTCCTATCGATTTAATACCAGGGACCTCCTCCCGAAGTCGAAATCTTACCCTTTGTCCATTCCTGAAACTGAGGCCATGACGTCCTACATCCAAGAAAATTTGGAGATGGATTCATCCGCAATTCTACCTCCCCTGCTGGGGCAGGCTTCTTCTTCGTGAAGAAGAATTATGGATCGCTAAGGCCATGTATCGACTTTCGCGGATTCAACAAAGTCACGGTAAAGAATCGGTACCCCCTTCCCTTAATCTCTGAACTATTCGATCGTCTTCAGGGGGCCTCTATCTTCTCCAAGCTTGATTTAAGAGGGGCCTATAATCTCATTCGCATAAGGGAGGGGGACGAATGGAAAACCGCGTTTAATACGCGATCTGGACATTATGAGTATCTAGTAATGCCCTTTGGTTTATGCAATGCTCCTGTCGTCTTTCAAGAGTTCATGAACGACATCTTCCGGGATGTGTTGGGAACATTTGTCATTGTATACCTGGATGACATTCTCATTTTTTCTAAAAATTTAGATGAACACATTCACCATACCAAACTAGTGCTGTCTAGGCTTCGTACTAACCGCCTATACGCCAAGATGGAGAAATGTTTGTTCCACCAGACTTCTACTGCCTTCCTAGGCTATATTATCTCTAACCAAGGTTTCTCTATGGACCCAGAGAAATTGAAGTCTGTCCTCGACTGGCCGCTGCCTAATTCTCTCAAGGCCGTGCAGCGTTTTCTCGGCTTTGCCAATTATTACAGGAAATTCATCAGAAATTTTTCTTCCATTGCTCTTCGCATCACTGCCTTAACCAAAAAAGGCGCCGATCCCACGTCTTGGTCTCCTGAAGCCATTGACGCATTCGAGGTTCTCAAAAGAGCCTTCGTCTCTGCACCCATCCTACGTCACCTCTCTTCCCTTCACATTGGAAGTTGACGCTTTGGACGTGGGAGCTGGTGCAGTCCTTTCTCAGAGATCCTCTCCCCAAGAAAGACTCCATCCCTGTGCTTTTTTGTCTCGGAAATTTTCGTCTGCCGAAAGAAATTATGAAGTTGGTAATCGTGACCTTTTGGCCATTAAATTGGCTCTTCAAGAGTGGAGGCATCTTCTAGAAGGCACCAAGGAACCTGTTGCCATCCTCACCGACCACAAAAATTTGCTGTATATCGAGGGGGCCCGACAGTTGGGATCTCGTCAGGCTCGTTGGTATCTTTTTTTCCCCCCGTTTTAACTATACCATTTCGTACATTCCTGGTACCAAAAATATCAAAGCGGATGCTCTCTCTTGCCAGTTCGCCACAGAAAACGTATCTAATGAAGCCACGGAACCAATTCTTCCTGCCAAGTGCATAATCTCTGCCAATAATTTTGATGTGTTGGATGAAATCAACAAAGCTCAGGTTCACATTCCCAGCAGGTTCAGGGTACCAGAGGGACGCTTATATGCAGCTCCACGGTTTCGCCACAAGATTTTACTTTGGGGACATTCTTCTAGATCAGCCGGTCATCCAGGCTTCAAGAGGACAGCAGATCTTATTAAATGGACATTTTGGTGGCCTAAGATGAACAAAGACATTTTTGATTTCACTAGTGCTTGTCCGGTATGTGCCCAGAGTAAGACGGCCCATCACAAACCTTCCGGCCTTCTCATGACTCTCCCCATCCCGGAGCAACCCTGGAAACACATCTCTATGGATTTCATTGTCAAACTTCCCAATTCCAAAGGAATAAATACCATTCTTGTTGTTGTAGACAGATTTTCTAAACACTCACACTTTATTCCCCTCAAGGGTCTTCCTAATTCTGCTACTCTGTACGATATTTTTTCCAAGGAAATTTTCAGATTACATGGCGTTCCCATTTCAATTGTCTCTGACAGAGGGTCGGAATTCATCTCTAAGTTCTGGCGGGCGTTTTCCCAGAGACTCGGAATTTCTCTTCTTTTTTTCTTCCGGATGCCATCCTCAGACCAATGGTCAGACTGAAAGGATGAATCAAACCTTAGAGCAATATCTCAGATGTTTCATATCGGAGTCACAAGACAACTGGGTGGACCTGTTACCATGGGCCGAATTTGCTATCAACTCTCTTAAAAATGAGTCTACTCAAGAGTCTCCTTTTTTCATCAATTTCAGTTTTCACCCTAGCAGTCTTCCCCTCTCCTCCCCCTTCTGGCGTCCCCGCAGCAAAATCCCATGTTACGACCCTACAGAATTCTTGGAAAAGGATCCTTAAGTCCCTACAATCTGCCGTCTCTAGAAAAAAACTAAAGCTGATTGTCGTCGCCAACCTGATCCTTCATTTAAGCCGGGGGACAGAGTGTGGTTGTCCTCGAAGAACATTAGGCTTAAAACTCCATCTCCCAAACTGTCGCCAAGATTTCTGGGTCCTTTCAATATTACAGAAAAAATCAATCCAGTTGCCTACCGCCTAGCACTACCCCCCACCATGGGGATCCCTTCCGTATTTCATGTGTCCCTACTCAAGCCTTTTGTTCAGAGCTCTCACTTCCCGGATCCTTCTCGAAGATCCAACCCAGTGTCCACCTTGGGACAACAAGAGTACGAGGTTCACTCTCTCATCGACTCTCGTTGGTCAAAAAACAAGCTCCAGTTCCTCGTCCACTGGAAGGGGTATGGTCCGGAGGAGCGTTCATGGGTTCCGGCACGTCACATCCATGCTCCCAAACTTCTCCGGCAGTTACATCTAAAATTTTCCCAGAAACCGTGGCTGGATCGCTCGGAGATCGATCCTCAAGGGGGCGATACTGTAACGGTTCAGGGGATTCCTTCCCCTCCATGTGTCCCTGAGGTCCCGCTCTTGCCTACCTCTTCTGTTCCTTCCCTGCCTTCCCCTGCTATTCTCCCTTCCTCCGCCCGCAGCTGTCCCTCTGTGGCAGCTTCTGACATCATCCCGGCGTCAGCGCGCGCTCCCCGCAAGAGACGCGCACCCGCTCGGTCTCCCGTTCCCTGCTGCGGTGTCCCCTGCTCACGGCCCCCCTCGGTCCCTGCTCCAGTCCCCTTACATCCGGTGGCCTCTCCTTCTGTCTGTCCTCCATCCTCGGCGGGTGCTCCCATGGCGTGGCGCTCCGCGCCCCTCGTGACACAGCCTGTGCGCGCGCACTCTAACCTTACAGAAGGCGTGCGCACACGCTCCTCTTGTAGGCTCTGTCAGACACCTGGCTCCTGCTCTCATGCCCTGCAGGCTATCTCCCTCACTGGCTCACCTGTCTCCTCCTCTTCTCCTTCTCACCTATCCCTGCTGTCTCCCACTTCTTCCTCTGCTCCTCCTCTCTCTCCTATTGGTGTTCCCTCCTTTATAACCCCTGTCTGTCCTTTCTCTCATTGCTCTGCATAGTTCTTTGTTATCTCTGTGTGTGCAGTCCTATGCTTGGCTCTCCTCTGTTTTCCAGCTTTGTTCCTGCTCCTGCTTACCCCTGGATTTCCCTGGCTTGACCTCTGCTCGTACTGGATTACTCTGCTCGCTATTGCCCTTGAACCCTGCTAACAGACCCGACTTTGCTGACTTCTGTGATCCCTGGACTTTGGCTTACGAACATTACGATTCTGATCTCTATACCCCTGGACTCTGGCACACGGACACCACTATTCTTACTCTGAACTCCAAAGGCATTGCAAGTATTACTAACCATCTCTCTACAGGCCCGGCAACGCCATACCACACTCCGGGCATGCCCTCACTGCTGTGGGTGCGTGGTAATACCCTTCCCACCTCAGTACTGGGGACTGGCCAGGTCTGCGGGCATACAGGCGTGACATGCACTTACAATAGTGCCAGTTAAACAGGCATATATCACTGAATAGTGAACCAGGTACGATCACAGTGTCTCTCACTGCCTCGCAATGTGTGGGGTCCCCACCACCGGCTGTTGATGTCCCCCGTCTTTAGCCTGCACTTCCGATCAGCTGGGGAGTTTATCCAAGTGAAGTGTCTATTCCCTCAGTCTCAGCGTCTCAGCGTCTCCGCTCGTTCACAGCTAACTCGATCACAGTGCTGACGTCACAATGCAGGCGGTCCTGGATACGGATCATCTGGATGGCCAAAATTCCTCCACTCAACGCGTTTCGCCCAGTTTACACTGTTAATGGCTTCGTCAGGAGTGTTGATTGATCTGTAGTGTGCTAGATTTATAGCCCCTCTAATTAATGTGTTCATTAATTAATTAGATAAGATATAAACAGTGCTTAGTGTGTTAATAAGCATTGAATCAACATTACATTCAGCAGGGACATAGTAAGAGCACCATCTAGTGTTCTCTTTATATACTACATTAATTAGTCTCAATAAGTGGGGAAGAGCAAATAACCCTCACCGAGTGATAGTAGTCATCCATTAGATGTTGGTAAGGAATTAGAAAGGTTATAATCATCAAACCTATATCATTAAGGGCATAGGAACTAGATGTTTAACAATAGAATGATCAATCTAATATCAGATAGGAATATTAACAATAGGGACAGAGTGCACATAATAATAATGGGGTTAAGTAATACCTCTGCCAGAGGTATATTGTAGTGGTAAATAGGTGGCCACTAGGTACAATGGTGAGTGATTCTAAATGGGTATATAGATTGATCATTCTATTGTTAAATATCTAGTTCCTATACCCTTAACTTCAATTTTAAATGGCAAACCTCTGTGCTCAAATATCTAGGGGTTAATATAACAAAGGACTACAAAGCATTATATAAGGCTAATTATCCCAGGTTATTCAAAACTTTAAGAGAGGATCTCAGGAGATGGGCGGAGTACGGCATCTCTTGGATTGGGAGGATTCACAGTGTGAAGATGAATCTGCTTCCAAGGGTGTTATACCTTTTCCAAGCCCTCCCAATTCCCCTGCTAAAAGAAGACATCCTCTCTCTACAGTCAAGGATAATTAAGTTTATCTGGAATAAAAAAAGTCAGAGAATCAAGAAAGATATCTTGAGGAGGCTGACCTCGAGAGGAGGTTTAAGGGTACCTTGCTTAATGGCTTACTACAAAGCAGCCCAATTAGGTCAAATTATACAGTGGCAATCAGACTGGGTCTCCAGAGATGGGTGGCACTAGAAAGGGAATGCTGTGCACCAGTTGAGCTGCATAACCTAATCTGGCTACCCAAAAAAAACAGGTCTACAATAAATATACAGCTGCAGGCCGTGTCAAGCTCCTTGACGGTATGGGAGGCTTCCAAATGTAGTTGTTCTCTCACTACTAAGAACTCCTTGATGACACCCCTAATGGGCAACCCAGACTTTGCTCCAGGCTTGAATAGCTCTAATTTCTCACGGTGGATTCAGTCGGGTTACTTGCGACTGAAAGATCTGGAGGGTAGAAAACATATCAAAACATTCGATCACATCAAATCAGAAAAAGAAATGCCAAATGCGGAATTCTTTAGGTACCTCCAGATCAGAGCATTTTATAATAAAGCCCCAATTCGGCCAGCCAGAACAAACTTCGAGCAGCTACAGTATGTTCTAGAGGAACAGACACAAGGGGACTAACTTCTAGGATGTACAGGGAGGTGATCTGCCCTGGGACAGGAGTCGAACCCAGACTTAGCTATATTAGACAATGGGAAGCAGACCTAGGGGAGACATTAGAGGACGTGGACTGGTACAGGATCCTGCAGGCAACAGCCAAGAGTTCAATCTGCACCACGTTAAAGAACGCATATAAAGTCCTGATGCGTTGGTACCATACCCCAATTAAATTATCTAAATTTGTCAGAGGTTATTCCCCGCTCTGTCCCAAACAGTGCGGGGAAAGATCTGACTTGCGTCACATGCTGTGGTCATGCATGAAGGTGGTCCCGATTTGGGAAGAAATCAGAATGGTTGCAGAGGATGCTCGGGTTAGAGATCCCCCTGGACCCGTGGCTTTTCTTGCTCGGCAGACGGGTTCGGGGACTGTCGAACGCAACACATAAATTGATAGCACATTTTGCAACCACCACCAGGTGCGAGATCGCAGCATTGTGGAAATAAGCAGATTTACCAATTATCCCCAAAATCAGGAACAGGATTTGGCATGTGTGCCGGATGGAGCAATTGACGAGTTTGGTCAATGACTCTGGCCCTAATTTTCTAAAAGTCTGGTCGCCTTGATTGGCTCAGACAGACATCCTGGGGGTAGACGTTGCCACAATTTTGGAGTGATAGAAAGAAATGCATTCTCCAGTAACCAGCAGGGTCCACGACCATATAGCGTCAGTACAGTTAGGGAGACTGGTGCGAGGATGACACCACACTGATTAGAGCCGGGCACTTAAGGAAATACACACAGCAGGAGGCCGAATTCAGGAGAAGAGCAGAGAGGACCAGCCCTCCACCCTTCCAGCCACCCCCCCCCCCCCCCCCCAGTACCATGACATCCCATTTCCCCGTCTGTCCTGTCAGTCATGTGAGTCTTATTGTTCTTTGAATTCTACAGCTTACGGTGCATACGCTTTGGCTTATGGATTGTGTTACCATGTTTGTAATGTATAACCCAGTAAAATCAAAGTTATTAAAAAAAAAAATGTTGAGTACCTGATGAAAAACGTCATAGGCCGAAGGGCATTACAAGGTAGTCGTAGTGGCCGCTACATGTGTTGAAAGCCGTCTTCCATTCATCCCCCTGTCTGATGCGCACCAGATTATAGGCCCCACGTAGATCCAACTTGGAAAAAATCTTAGACCCCTGTAATTTATCGAACAGTTCGGTAATAAGGGGAAGGGGGTAACAATTCTTAATGGTGATGCGGTTCAAACCCCTGTAATCGATGCAAGGTCTTAACGAGCCATCTTTCTTTTTCATGAAGAAAAAGCCAGCCCTTGCTGGGGAGTAGGAAGGGTGAATGAAACCTTTCTTGAGGCTCTCCTAGATATATTCATCCATGGCCTGTGACTCTGGTAGTGATAAGGGGTTAGTCTTGGACTTGGGCAAGCAGTAACCTGGAACAAGATCGATCGGGCAATCGTAGGTCCTGTGAGGCGGCAAAAGATCTGACTGGACCTTATTGAAAATATCCCGGAACTGGTGGTAGACAGGGGGCAGGGTAATCTCAGGAACGGAGGTATTGGCCAAGAGTTGGAAAGCCTCGCCTGACCTCGGATTCCAAGTGATGGGGGAAGGAGAAGTACAGTCAATCTGCGGATTGTTAAGCTGTAACCAGGGAAGACCAAGGGTAATGAGTGTTCCAGGAGCATGGATGGCATCGAGGACTAAGGTCTCCTTGTGAGGGTGTGAGGTCAGACGGAGAGGGACCGTCTCTAAGGAGATGTATGCAGGGGTAAGGGGAAGTCCATCTAAAACCGACCAGTGCGATGGGAGTTTTCTTTCTCACGAGCGGTATGTGGTTCAGCCTGGCGAATTCTAGATCCACAAAGTTTCCTCTTGCTCCAGAGTCAATGAACGCTGCGGTCGAGGTCTGAAACTTATCGCCTATAACAGAGACGGGAATGGTGAATTTCTTAGGGAGTTCTCCCTTATGGAGGGGACGAGGAGACATGACACCCAGAGAGAGCCCCTCCGTACTCACTGTGTGTTCCCATTTTCCCGGCCGCAGGGGTCATTCCTGGACCAGGTGTTCAGCGGATCCGCAGTAGAAACACAATCCCCCGGCATAGCGGAATTGCCGTATAGATGTGCGGATGCGTTGTACCCCCAATTGCATCGGCTCTGGTGGCTCCAGGACAGGATGAAGAGGAGTGATAGCACTAGTAACCGCAGGGGTACTGCCAGGAGTACTGAGGAAGGGAGGTTGAAAATTATGAAAGCGAATGCACTGACGCTCAGAGCGGCGTACCTGGATACATTGATCCACTCGGACTGCTAGTTCGATGAGAACCTCCAATTGATCTGGCCTGGGTTGACGAGCGAGTTCATCCTTGATGGGATCTGCCAGGCCTTGCCAGAATACAGAGACGAGAGCCTCCTGCCCCCAGTTAGTCTCGGCTGCGAGGGTCCGAAACTCCACGGCATACTGAACAACAAAAATATAGAGGGCACTCAAACGGGCGTATGGAATAGTAGGTGCAATGTGGAACAGGGAGGACCCTAATTCCTCCCTACTAGAATACAAAAATATGAATGTTTCCAGCACACAAAAGACGATAAGGGGATAGGTGAACACAAAATCTTTTAATGAAAAACACAAAGTGAGTGTGAAACCACAACGTACAATACAGGGGAAGGGAGAGGAAAGGGATGGGGTGAGGCAAACATAAAAGTACAAAGGAAAGGGGGGCAGCAACGTTTCGGGGTCTGGAACCCCTTCTTCAGGCCCGTTCCCAATAGATACTAGGTATCTAATGGTACTTCCCAATTCCCTGTACAAATCTCCCAAGAAAGCACCAACAATTGTGCAATGATATATGCACGTATTCACCCAAGGGGTTAACTACCTCAGTCCAGAGGTAACACTAAAGCAAAGAGCAATGGTAATTTGATTTAACCTCCCAGGGGATTAGAGTGAGCACACAACAAAAGTCCAGCAACAGCCCACAGGCTACAGTTCAAAAAAACCAAGGGATATGTCTAAATGTGAAAGGTATACTAACTAAGCTGTTAGGCTAAACAGATCTGGTGTGCTTCAAGGCAGAGCACTGACATCAAATAGCTTCAAGGCAGAGTTTATACAGAGCAGTTCAGTAGCTGCAGTGAGTTAGTACATGTTCCTGCTCCTGTGACTGAGCTAGTTAACCCCTTGGGTGAATACGTGCATATATCATTGCACAATTGTTGGTGCTTTCTTGGGAGATTTGTACAGAGAATTGAGAAGTACCATTAGATACCTAGTATCTATTGGGAACGGGCCTGAAGAAGGGGTTCCAGATCCCGAAACGTTGCTGACCCCCTTTCCTTTGTACTTTTATGTTTGCCTCACCCCATTCCTTTCCTCTCCCTTCAACTGTATTGTACGTTGTGGTTTCACACTCACTTTGTGTTTTTCCTTAAAAGATTTTGTGTTCACCTTATCGTCTTCTGTTTGCTGGGAACATTCATTTTTTTTTTCCACGGCATACTGCGTCACTGTTCGTCGCCCTTGGGTAATCTGTAGGAGAGAAACAGATGCCATCTCCCGGCGTGCGGGAGAATCGAACAGTTGCTGGAATTCAGCCTTAAAGGCCGGGTAATCCTGGGTAGGGTCTGAACGTCACTCCCAGACCGGGTAAGCCCAAGCCAGCGCGCTGCCAATTAGGAGATTATAAATGTAGGCTACCTTCTTACGTCCAGTATCAAAGAGATAGGGGGCCATTTCAAACTGCACCTCACACTGATTGAGGAAACCCCTACATTCTTGCGATTCACCTGTGTAAGGCTTGGGGGGCGGAATTTTTACATCATAGCTGCTAGCTGCGCTTGCGGGCTGGGAATTAACAGGATGAGAGGAAGCGGCTGGTACTCGGGCCGATAATACGGCGACTTGACGTGTAAGTGCCACAATTTGTTCCGCCATGGCCTGGTTTTGCTGAAGCAGATCAGAGAAAAAACTGCCTTACTTCAGTCTGGTCTACGTCTTGTGGGCTCGACATATGTTACGTCGGTGCTGCCCGCAGACCAGACCCGTCCCCTGTGCTGAAGGGGGAGGTAGGAATACACGCACCCGCAGCAAAGGGAGCGTGTCTGGAGTGTGGTATTAAGCATTGCCAGACCAGATGTAAGTAACGTAGACAATACTTGCCGGTACCGGGTATAGGAGTAGAATAGTGATTGCCTTGCCGAGGTCAGGGAGCAGAGAGATGAGGAAGGTTGAAGTCCAAGCCGTGATCGTGGGATGCCAGAGTATACGTAGTCCAAGGAGAGCCGAAGTGGAGAGCCAAAGTGGGTAGTCGTACGAGCCGTGTAAAAACCTGTAGTAACCGAGAGTACACCAAACACTTCCATACAAAGACTATGTCGAGCGATGAGTGAGGGCTCAGAGATGCCAGATAAGGCTGGGCTGACCAATTAGGGATGGAGGCAGGTCAGGAGGACTGCAGAGAGCCTCTCTGGATAGGTGTGGCTGATACAACCCAGGTGAGCACTGGTAGCACTCTGATTACACCCGTGCGGTGTACGTGGGCGGAGCCTCACAGCAGGAGTGGAAGTAGAAGAGTGGATGCTGGGCGTGCGCTCTGTAAGCTGCGTGTGCACACGACCAGCATTGGAGGAGGATACACGTGTGCGCGTGGGACGGAGGAGCTCACGGCCCGTGGAGGTGGGTAAGCGTTGGTTGTGCTGCGCGCCCTGAGTCTCCCTGAGGGTAGTCTGTGTGTTGTGCAGACGGCGCTGAGAAATCAGATTCCTAGGGACGAATATATGCACGCACACGCAGCAGAAGGAGCGTGTCCGGAGTGTGGTGTTTTGGCGTTGCCAGGCCAGGTGGAAATAGCTGTAGCAATATTTGCCGGTTCCGGTACAAGAGGAGGCATCGTTGCCGTTAGCCAAGGTCTGGGAGAGGAGAGATCCGGAAGGTCAGAGTCCAAGCTGAGATCGAGGGGCGTGAGAAGCAGCGAGGTCAAGTGAGAGCCGGGGTCCAGAGCCAAGCCGGGTCATAACCTGAGTAAACGAAGAGAAGGGAGAGAGAGACAGCATAGACATCCGCTAGAAGAGACGATGTCGAGCAATGTGAGAGAGGCAAGACAGGTATTACATATTGGGGCTGACCAATAGGGAATGGAGGCAGTCCTGGAGGAATACGAGGAGCTGTCCTGGACTGGATCCTATGGTAGGCAGCCAGGTGGGGAGGTTTAGGGTTAAGCAGCAGCCTGTGTGAGAGTTGGGGGCGTGGTTTCACTGCTGGTGCAGTGAATAAATTATCCTTCCCCAGCGCGCGCTCTGTAATGTCGGAGAGCATGCGCCCGGGACCAGAGGAGGCCGCCAGAGCACTGAGTCTCTGCGGGGCGGTGTTAGTCCATCAGGAATGACAGGGGCGCCCCCGCACAGCGGGAGCAGGTTGGGAGAGATGAGGGAGCCATCTCGCGGCAGCGGGGGCAATAAGAGGCAAGGAGGGGTCACGCTGTGAGCACCGCGAGCCCCGCATCCTTACAGAGAGGCCCTCAAGTCTGCCAGAACCTTGACAGCTTGGTACGGGTAAACCTGCCTCTCTCAAGGTAGAGGACAACTGCAAAATATAGGAAGTGCAGTGCCTTAAGTACCAGTCCAGTAGGAACCACCCCTGTGCCTCTGATTGGGCACAAGGCCTGATTACACTACCTTCCCTGACTCAATGCACTGCTATGAGTGGGGAAACCCCATGATTGCTCCTGGCAAACCTACCCTTACTAGGCATTACTGCCAGGAGGAGAGAAGAGCTATAGTCCAAAACCAATCAGGGCTACACTTAAATACATTCTTTCCCCATAGAAACAACATAAGTCCACCCGTCAAATCTGTTAGATTGACAGTTTTATGACAGAGTAAAAAAGAAAACCTTTACAAATGACTTTGCCTTAGTAGATGCAGACTCATAATTTTCTTTCTGTAATATTTAGACACGCGTGAGCTACATCAATACATTCAGGCACTCATGGCGGACACGACAAGACTAATCATGACCGCCTTACCACTAAACCTGAGTGACAAATTAAGATCTGTCCCTACTTACATGCTAGATATCCCATATCTGATCTTATCATGTTCATCTCTCTGTCATGAATGCAAATATCAAAATTGTGCCATAAACCCTCTGTTTGTACTTTTCAAATCCAACTTCAATTGGGTTCCTGTGAGGGAGTATACAAGAGGTTAAAAAATTCATATTTTTAAATAATACATACATTTTGTATTATTTCTTCTTATGTTTCCCATATGTGCTCCTCCTGGATTGTCTGAGATATATCATACGTTCTGGAATCCGTGAAACAGGTCCCACCAGAGGGTTTGAGCAGGGTCAACAATTTTAGCTTTTATTATTTTGGTTATATATTGAGCACACTGTTCATTTCACTTTTTGCACTTGTGTATATTTGCACGTTACATTATCACACTTTAAGTAGTTAGCGCCTTCTATCACTATTTTTCACTGTACACTGAGTTCACCCTCTGCACAGCTCGATAGTGAGGGATTACCATCTCACCTTACCCTGCGCACGTCCCCACGGCTAGCGCCACCAAAGGCCACGCCACCGGACACCCGCCAGGACACGGGTCAGAGCCACCGGACACCTGTGAGTACAGCTACCCCTACGCTGAACGCTGCAGGACACCGCTCGGCATCATCTGAGACAGTCGCCCATCGCTGACACAGGTAAAAGACTGCACGCCACACGCACTGGCTAAAGGCCTACATATACCTACAGCATGGCAGAACTCAGAGCCTCACCAGATATCACGCAGGAGAGTGATCACTCAGACACAGAGACCGCTGCGCAACTGCAACAGGTGCAGGCAGACGCAAGGCCTAAACGGACAGTCACACTGACACAAAAGGCCCGCGAAAAATATGAGACTGACATTGAAGCGTGCCGTACTAAATTAGAGTTGGCCTGGGAAACAACCACACGGGATACGCAATGTCGCCGGCGCTGGCAATTATGTACAACAGCTCGAGCAGGCAATAACTCAATTAAAGATAGATCACACACGCTACCAAGAGCTGTCCGAGACATACATCACTTACTTGGCCAGGACTAACACCGACGAAAGCCTGCAAGAAAGGGACTTACAGCATAACATTGACTTGACACGTGACAGCCGCGTGCGAACCTCTATCACGGAAGCCGAGAGTAAGAGGAAAGACTTTTGCTGGAAACCGCATCACAGCGCTCCAGCGCATCCAGGCACTCATCAAGGTCAGCAAGATCAGCGCAATCTCACGCGTCAAGCGCAAGCGCAAACGCCACCAAGGCGCGAGCCACCGCAGAGGCCGCACGTGCCAGGGCCGAATATAGTCGGAGAGAGGCAGCCGTAAGGGCAGAAAGAGCGCGCATAGAAGAGGAGGAGCAGAACGCCGTCGCTGACAACGCCGCCGCTGCTGCTAACGCCGTCGCTGCCAAAGCCGCCGCTGCCAATGCCGCCGTTGCCGCGCGTAGAAAGGCCGAATTTGATGCGGATCTAGAAGCTCTAAGCAAAGTGGACGCCGCTGCCGCCATAGCCCAAGCCGAAGTCTTAGAAGCAGCTGTGAGACAGGACGGCGGGGAGTTACCGTACAGACGGATAGCCTCAGAGGATCCAATCCAACGCACTGAAGACTACGTAAGGAGCCTCTTCAGTGTAAACACCAGTGCGTCATCTCAACACGGAGGGAGTGACTCCACAGACACCAAAGACTTGCTAGGTCCACGAGGAGGAGACGCTGTTCCTTCAGTGGTACATGCTGCCTGGGACAGATACAGCCGCAACAGTGATCCACACGCCAGCTCGCACACGGATGCACCACAACAGGCTCGCTATCCAGGTACACCCAGACGGGAGAACACAGCCCCTCACACTGACCAGCAGTCACCACGCGTTCACGCCAAGGAAGAGGCGACCGCACGGACCCTCCCAGCAACTACCTCAGAACGAGACCAACACGCCGATGCCTCAGGCCTGACAGACATAGCCAAGTACATGATCCGACGTGACCTGGTGCAAGCAGGACTCATCAGCTTCGACGACCGCCCTGAGAACTACCGGACGTGGAAGTTCACGTTCAAAGACGCAATCAACAGCTTGGACTTCTCAGCAAGGGAAGAGCTCAACCTGCTATTCAAGTTCCTGGGGAACGAATCCAGGGAGCACGCAAAGAGACTTCGGGCGGCAAACGCGAACCAACCCCAAGTAGGTCTTGACCTTGTGTGGGAAAGGCTAGAAGAGTGCTACGGTAGCCCCGAAGCAGTAGACGATTCGCTCTTCAAAAGAGTCGACAGCTTCCCCAAGATCACAACTAAAGACTACTCGAAGTTACGAGAGCTCGGGGACCTGCTGCAAGAGCTGGAGTTTGCAAGGAAAGACCATTCCATAACAGGTCTCAACGTCTTGGACTCAGCTCGTGGAGTGAAACCCATCTTGGAGAAGCTACCCTACAACCTCCAAGAAAAATGGATTTCACAAGGCTCCAAATACAAAAGGGAGAAGCAAGTCGCCTTCCCCCCATTCTCATTCTTCTTGAGCTTCATCCGCGAAGCGGCAAGGACCAGGAACGATCCCAGTTTCATCTTAGGTGCGCAAACCACACACAGTGCAAGCAGCCTGAGGAATGAGAGACCAGTGGCGAGATATGGTAACACTCAAACACCCATCTCGGGCCACAGGACGGACGTGCCTCCCAAGACCCAAAATACTCCCGATCAGTCAGTCGCCGGAGACGAGGAACCGAGGGACCCAAACAGGGAATGTCCCATACACCAGAAGCCACACCCACTTAAGTGCTTTGGGTTCAGAATAAAGTCCCTAGAGGAACGCAAGAGGTTACTTGGAGAATTCAGAGTTTGCTTCAGGTGCTGCGGTTCCACGACTCACCTAGCCAGAGACTGTAAAGAAGAAATCAAATGCACAGTGTGCGAAAGTGACAAGCATGTGACATCATGGACAGGGAATAGTTCCGTGGGCGCCTATAAAATTTTACCACTATAAAGGATATACGAAAACCAAGCCTGTTGGTTGTGAAGATTGTTGATCCTCACGGTGGGCTTGAAAACAAAGAGAAAGCACAACACATAGCGTAATACTGTTGAAACATTAAACAAACAACATATAAGACAACATATAACAGCTGAATACTGAAATGGTATTTTTAGGACAATAAAATCATTTAATAACAATTAATATTTAATATAATGCACAATTTGCATGGACATATAGATTTAAGCAATTAAAAATCTGAATAGGTGGTTCAACTGCTCCGTAGCACCAATGTTGATGATAGCAATGCCTACTCACCAGATGGAATAGGTTTGCAGGCAGTGGATATTTTAGAGAGTATCCCCTCTCATCTGTGTGCTGCTCTCTGCTTAGCTGGCGTCTCTGTCGGCTCGTGGGTGCAGCTCATCAGCGGGGACTCCTGCAGCTCCAGGAAGCACGTCTGAGCAGATGGAACTCAGCTGCAGCTGATTCAGCACGATGTCAGCCACGGACCACCGTGAGCTCGTCTATCTGCTGCTCACTGCTAGCTGGCGTCTCTATCCGCTCGTGGACGCAACTTGTCAGCAGGTACTCCTGCAGGGCGCCAAGCAGGGCGCTTGAATAATGGGAAACCGCAACAGCTGGTTCAACTCGTCGGCGGCTATAAGAGATGGTTAGCTGGCAGCTCACGTTGATTCACCGATGTACGGGGGGTACTACACCAATGTGTGCGGGGCTTGAACCTCCACCCTACGCGTTTCAAGAGCGATCTGCTCTTATATATACCCCTGAGGAAGAGAGCAGATCGCTCTTGAAACGCGTAGGGTGGAGGTTCAAGCCCCGCACACATTGGTGTAGTACCCCCCGTACATCGGTGAATCAACGTGAGCTGCCAGCTAACCATCTCTTATAGCCGCCGACGAGTTGAACCAGCTGTTGGCGCCCTGCAGGAGTACCTGCTGACAAGTTGCGTCCACGAGCGGATAGAGACGCTAGCTAGCAGTGAGCAGCAGATAGACGAGCTCACGGTGGTCCGTGGCTGACATCGTGCTGAATCAGCTGCAGCTGAGTTCCATCTGCTCAGACGTGCTTCCTGGAGCTGCAGGAGTCCCCGATGATGAGCTGCACCCACGAGCCGACAGAGACGCCAGCTAAGCAGAGAGCAGCACACAGATGAGAGGGGATACTCTCTAAAATATCCACTGCCTGCAAACCTATTCCATCTGGTGAGTAGGCATTGCTATCATCAACATTGGTGCTACGGAGCAGTTGAACCACCTATTCAGATTTTTAATTGCTTAAATCTATATGTCCATGCAAATTGTGCATTATATTAAATATTAATTGTTATTAAATGATTTTATTGTCCTAAAAATACCATTTCAGTATTCAGCTGTTATATGTTGTCTTATATGTTGTTTGTTTAATGTTTCAACAGTATTACGCTATGTGTTGTGCTTTCTCTTTGTTTTCAAGCCCACCGTGAGGATCAACAATCTTCACAACCAACAGGCTTGGCTTTCGTATATACTTTATAGTGGTAAAATTTTATAGGCGCCCACGGAACTATTCCCTGTCCATACTGTTTTCCTGACCAGGGGGTCAGGCTTTGTGTCCTAGGCAGCCCCTTATGTATAGTTTTATTTAATATATAAGGTAATAGTTACTACACCACACACATTGTGGTTAGCGCTACCTGTTTTGTTGTTTATAAGCATGTGACATCGTTACACCCAGAGGCGCTGACACTCCACCAACTCAACAACCCATCCTCCGTAGCGGAGCATGGCGGGGAGAAAGAAGAAGGAGAGCCAACATCCATCACATCTCAGCGCACTGAGGTTTGCGGAAAAGAAGGTGACAAAATGTCCTGCTCCAAAATATGCCTTGTCGCAGTGCACCCCCAGGGACAACCTGAGAAGGCTATTCGGATGTATGCAATCCTCGACGACCAGAGCAATCGATCGCTGGTCAGGTCAGAATTCTTCGACATGTTTAAAATACAAGACAGCCCTTCTCCTTACACTCTCAGAACATGCGCAGGGCGAATGGAGACTAGAGGGAGAAGAGTGAATGGCTACACCATATGCTCAATAGACGGCAAAGTGAACATGCCCCTTCCCACACTCATCGAGTGCAGCCACATGGCCACAAACAGGGACGAGATTCCCACACCAGACATGGCACGCCATTACCCGCACCTCAGAGGAAAAGCCAACTACATCCTGCCGGTAGAACAAGGTGCTAAGATCTTGCTGCTGCTTGGTAGGGACATCATGAGGGTACATAAAGTCCGTAAAAAGCATAACGGACCCCACAACGCGCCATACGCCCAAAGACTTGACCTAGGATGGGTGATAGTGGGCAACGCGTGCACTGACAAAGAGCACGGACTAGACTATGTTGACGCCTGCAGAATGGTGTTAACAGAATGTGGGCACACATCTCTCTCTGAACCATGTCTTGGCCATCTCCAAGTGACAGAAGGGCCAAGTGAAGAGAAAAGACAAGGTCATACCCCTGAGATCAACAAAAACATTCTCACATCGGGGGGATGTGACAATGGCCTAGGATGCTTAGCGGTTCAGATAACCAAGGATGACGAGTCGACTCCACTGAAGGAAGAAAGTAACCTCCCAAAGGTGACCGACAAAGGGATCATCCAAAAGACAAACAATCAGACGATCTTCTCGCGAGCAATGGCACCGCTAAGACGTACAGTTGTTCCTCTCCACAGAGTATCAAGCGATAAAGCAGCCAGCTGTCACGGCTGGCATAGCCGCAAAAGATTGCGCCCTACAGGGGAAGCCACAGTGTAAAAAAGACTGTCCTCTCACACATCAAAAAAGAGACAGTCGCAAAGACATTTGATAAAGGGATTTACAAGGGCAAAAGAGGCTGTTTTTCGTCATGTCCAAGGAGAGAACAACCTCCTGAGGGCAGTCAACAAAGAGACACAAAAGCGTTTCACCAAATTACGTGGAGATGTTCTCGTGCAAGAGGAATGCACCGATGACCTACGGTGCACAGTGTTCCCGACAACAAGGGACGACGACAAGCAAATACCATCGAGGGAAGATAGAGTATTCCCGAGGTTAACAGTCAAGGAGCTCGTTATAGACGGACCGGGCAGTTGGGTGAACCCGCTACCATTCTGTTCACCAAGAAGACGCCTCCTGAACAATAGAGAACCTGCCATCTCTAGGCTCACTTCGCTCCGCCGCAACCCAAAAAGGGAGCTGGAGACCAAGAATCAAATTGTGGTCTTCACGCGGAAGAGATTCCTTAGTGCAAACGCAGAGCCAGCGCCTTCACTGAAGGAAGGTAAAAAATGCCGGCACCTCCCATCATCTGGTGTTCACCACCGTCAGAAACCCAGCCAGATCTGGGTAACAGCTCCAATGCTCAGCACCAGGAAGCCTCTCCAAACGGGGCACTACTCACTGGACCAGACTTGACAACCAGTCTTCCAGGGGCATTGATCCGCTTCTGCAAGGAGCCAAAGGCCATCTCCTCCCGCCAAACACCAGGTGATAGGGTGACAAACTACCACGACTGGCACATCCACGAGGTGATGCACTCTGTAGAGAAAACTATAGAGTCAAAGGGACTGTTCTCTCAAAAAGTTGAAAGGAAACAGTGCCAGAGACTTTCACAGAAAGACATTGTTGTGAACCCAGCTAACCTGGACCGGTTCATCCACCCAACATCCTTTGCTAAAAGACTTTGCCAAGGGATTTTAACGCCAGTGGTACCGGCCGGTATCACCTCGTTATGTGGACATGAACTTTGCATTGTTATGTTATGTTATATTGCACATATGTTCCACATATATCTAGAATATAGTGGTATCTCCAGATACCAGATGGGGAGTGTCATGGAACAAGAACTACATTTCTGTTTTACCCCCCCCTTCCTTGCAGTTCTGCCGGTCAGTTTCTCAGTTCCAGCTGCATGTGTTTTGCTCTGTGCACACACACAGTGCCCGTGTGATAGACACAGTGTTATTTCCCCTGTCCCAGCAGCTTGCTGTATCAGAAATGCAACATTATTGCTACATGTTGTGGTTTCCCTAGACATTTCAGTGAGTTGCTATAGCAACCCCAGCCTTTCTCCCAAATGGGCTAGTCTGCTTTCTTCCCCTCTGCTCTGCCCACAGATAGTCTGTCCCCAGGCTATCTTGCTACCCAGCATACATTGGGACTTCCTTTTCCACCATCACCACCAGATGAGTGAGTACCCCTCTTGTAACTGCTCTAGTGGCAGGATTACCCTTTTCACCTGTCCCTAACTACAAAGCACCCACAGAGAGACATTATCTAAACACCAACATCTCTTCACAAGTGCCTGTCTTTAATCCTGCTTTCCCCAAATAAAGTGAAGAAAAGATACAGAACTTGTTGTGCTTTGAAAAGAGGGCCGAGTTGAAACTATCTGGGCTAATCATCTTACACATGACCCTGGCCTCCAGAATAAACAGATATAGTAGTCTTTGTACTATATTCATTTTTATTGTGGCTATTCTGCCTATCCAGGAGATCTGTAGATCGTTCCATCGCTGAAGATCTTTTTTAATTTTTTCAAACAGCGGTGGGTAGTTACTCTTATAGAGATCCCAGAATTATTTTGTTATCTTAATTCCTAAATACTTAATATTGTTACAACTCAGGTGCATGTGGTCAACAATATTTATAACTTTTCGGGTATTATCCGAGGCCTGTCTATCTTGGACATAGCCCACTTGGTCTATGTGTATGAGTCTCGGGAGGATCGGGGACAATCTATTTGCCAGAATTTTACTATAAATGTTTAAATCTGTGTTCAATAGAGAAATGGGCCTATAGCTTTGAGACCGGGATGGGTTCCCCCTCCATAAAAGAATTAAATGTCTCGAGAACATACGGGGAGAGTACATCTTTAATTTTTTTGTAGTACAGGTTGGAAATGCTGTCAGGGCCTGGAGTTTTATTTGTTTTTAAAGAGTGTATAGCTTCCAACAGTTCTTCCTTAGAAATTCTGTTGTTTAATATTTGAGACTCCTCTTCCGTTAGGCTCGGCAATCTACAATCACTTAAATACTCTGTTATTGCCTCGGACCCTGTACTACCATCTTTGTTGGAATGTAGGTTATATAGTTTAGTGTAAAAATGCAAAAATTCTTGTGCGATCTCTTTTTCATTATACGTCGTTGGTCCTGATTTTGTACGGATTACTGGAATTTGAGATTTAACTCTCAGACCTCTTAATTTGCTGGCCAACAACCTATCTGCCTAATTACTCTTATCGTAATATCTTTGGTTTGTCCACCTTAGCGCTCTCTCTACTTCATCGATTTGGATTTCTTTTAGATCCATTCTAGTTTTTTCTAATATTTTAAGGAGCTTTTTACACGGCTTATCTTTATGTTGCTTTTCCAGTGAGGTTAATTTATCAGATATTTCTTTGTAACGTTTTTGGTTCTCTTTTTTCTTATTAGATGCAATGGATATCAATTCTCCTCTGATTGCTGCCTTATGTGTCTCCCACAGAATTGCTGGGGAGGACACAGAGCCTTTATTTAATTCAAAATATTCCGCCAATTTTTGGTTGACGTCCTCTCTATTTCCTGCGAATTTAACAGAGAGTCGTTCAGTTTCCACGAGTACCTATTATTTTTTCCGAAAGGCAGAGAGAGCACCAACTCGATAGGAGCGTGGTCAGACCATGATATAGATCCTATATTCGTCTTGGAGGATGCCTGGAGAACATTTTTGGAACCCAGGAAATAATCAATCCTCGAGTAGGTCTGATATGGAGCTGAGAAAAAAGTGTAATCCCTCTGTCCTTGATGCTGGGACCTCCAGATATCTGTGAGTGAAAAATCTTTTGTCTCTCTAAATTTTTGGGAATTTTTTTGGGACTGTCTAGATTGGCTCACCCCTGGTATTGTGGTTTGTCCACATCATATCTCCTGGTATCAGCAAGGAGGACAGTGTATGTTGTTCTAAGGTCTCTAACACCTCTTTTAGAAATTCAGCCTGGGCTTCGTTAGGAGCATAGATATTAAGGAGCGAGAACTTGACTCCTGAGAGATCCTTTCCCCAACAGATATCTACCTTCTGGGTCTGCTACAACCCCGTCAACTGCGAATGGCGTATTATTTTTAAACAGAATAGCTACAGTACTCCTCTTTTTTTTTGTCTTAGAGGACGCATAGTATGCTTGGGCATACGTTTGTTTGAATGTATTTGGGGGGTGTTGGAATTAAATTGTGTTTCCTGGAGAAACAAAATGTCTTCTTTGGATTTCTTGAACTCTTGTAGAGCTAGTCTTCTTTTTTTGTTTGAGTTAAGTCCCTTACCATTTAGAGAGATTATTTTTATTGAAGATATATTGGCCACAGCTCTGTCGTTTTGCCTCTTCCCAACCACTTTCCCAAGGTGGTCAGTTCCCTTCCAACGATAGAACAAACATATTGTCCTGCCCTGTTCGTCTGCGCCTCAGGGAGAGGAGTGGAGAAGGGGTAGAAAAGGGAGATAGAAAGAAGAGAGAAAAATAATGTTTTTTTTGTTGGTTTTTTTTAACCCTTTAAAATGGAAACCATGGTCACCTGTGTGACCAGAAATATGGGCTTATTGCCCCTTGGAGACGACCTTGAGTATCTCACACGAGCAGCCCTCCGAGGTCCCGTCCCAAACCCTTTATTTTTCATAAAATTTCACCCCCCCCCACTTTTTTTATTTTTTCTTTTTTCCCACCCCTTAAATTTTAACCAAACTAGACAGTATAACCCTTTGGTTCATACATTATTGCTCTTGTTTAACATTGAGCCCTGAAACAATTCACAACTAGGAAAATAATATTAAGAACAGATTAACCTTCCTCCTCCCGCCAGTGAGCCCAACCACCCACAGTCATCTCCCTATCCACAGTTTTGAACAAGTTAGTGGACACGACCACGCCTCCCCCCCCCCCCCACCCCCTGCCGGGAACAAATCGGGGGTAAATATTTTAAGCACACTCTTATAGTTATACATACTGTATACTTCACAGGTTCAGTATAAATCATTCTAGGCTTGTTCTTATAGTTATATATATATTTCTCAAAATTCAGAGCAAGTTTAGAACACATACTTTAATCTTCTTCTTATATTTAAACTCTAGTGGGAGAACTGGGGGGGGGGGGGGAGGGGAGGGAAGAGGGTCAGGGAGAAGAGAGGGGAGAGGGGAGGCCAGGTGGAAGCCCGCACACTTATGGGCAGATATAGAGTAGATACTACCACTCGTACATCTCTCAGGCGTATTACACAAGTCATTTGCATAGTCTGAGCTTACACTTATGTTAATAAAAACCCAGGAAGGGGCAGGGGGAGAGGGGGAGGGGACTGGCTGTCATTTTTGATCTCAACCTGTGAGGAAACAAGTCGCAGAGAGCCTGGCTGAGGGGAGAGCCTGAACTCCCTTTTGTGTACCTGGGACTAAGGACTATTGTGTTTGTTGCAGACTTATGCTACTTACTTTAATTGCTTTATTCTCATTAAGAGTGTACTGCAACTTGCTTCCACGGTAAGGGAAATAAAGGACTTTTCATTGCAAGAAAGTGGTGTGTAAGCTCTTTTCGTATACCAACAAGGCCGCTCCGTCACAGTTCCCTTTGAAATCCAACCCAATACATGGTATCTTTAAACCCAAATGTTAGCCCATTAACCCCTGAGGCACCAGATGGATTGACACAATAACACAATAATATCGGTGCCTGTTAGAAATACTCAAATCACCTAATGTGATCACTGACCAAATGACAGTCCAGCCCTTAGATTCCAGACATGTTCACAGAAGTCTTGATAGATGTCTCATGACATGTGGGTAAATGAAAAAGAGAATATCATAGTGCAACACTGATTAAATAAATAAATAAGCCATAAAATACACCAAAAAATACACAAAACAATAACATAAAACACAGCATATCTCCTCTCAACAAATTTGTCCTTAAGTTCGTTAGCGTGGACAAATTTGTTGAGAGGAGAAATCCTGAAGAGGAACTTGTTGCTACTTTATCTCAGGTGCAGCAGGTTGAAAGAGCCAGTCTCTTAGCGTATAATGGAAATAAACCAGATTTAAGATCTAAGAATCCGGTTTCTTTTATTACTCAATACAATGTAATGGCTCCCAAAATTAGACAGGTTTTGTCAAAATACTGGCCTATCCTACTGAGGGATACTGACCTTGTACAGATCCTACCCCCTAAGCCCTCTCTTTTTAAGAAAGCGCCAAATCTAAAAACAAGATTGGCCCCCAGTTATCCAAATATAGGCACCAAACGAGGTAAAAAGTGTAATATTAAAGTTTTTTTCACCTGTACATTATGTACAGCGTGCAAGTACAGTCAAAACAAGACTACGTTTGTTTCAAGTGTTACACAACAAATATACGACATTCGTTTGTTTATAAATTATCATACTGTATTTTTGATTTACTTGTTATGCTGTCCCTGCGGACTACAATATGTAGGACGGACAGGGAGATCGTACCAAAGACGCATCTATGAACATGTATATAACATCAAAAGGGGTCTCACTACTCATAGTGTGTTGCATCATTTCTTGGTACACCATCAGCAAAACCCTAAGGATTTTGGTGTGCAAGGCTATTGAAGTCTATTCAGGTAACTGGCGGGGTGGGGATAAGCTAAATGGTATTAGCAAAAGGGAATCTTACTGGATTTATGAGTTAAAAAGTTTATCACCATTAGGCCTCAATATTGATTTTGACCTTGGGGCGATTTTAGTCAGCTGAGGTTTATTTTCTAAGCTTTTGAGGTTTACTTTATATGTTTTCATTTGGTTTACATATTGGGAATTGAATATTGAAGTCTGAAAAAGACCCATATCAGATAGGTGATTAATATAATATAATTCTCCTATGAAAAAGAGTATTGGGAGTTCATTACTGAGGGAGATTATAGATTATAGATTTAAATTTGGCCTCTGATTGTTTACATTGACATACTAAGCTATCCAAGTTTCCTTCAAACATTTTTATTTTCATTGTGCGATTTTATTGTCCAGTCTATGTTGTTTATATGTATGAGTTTTGTATGTTTGTTTTAATGCAGAATAGTCTTTGCTGTTTATTATTTAATCACTGGTAATTGTTTTAATTGATTAATTGTGCATATGTATGAATATATATATATATATATATATATATATATATATATATATATATATATATGTGTGTGTGTGTACACTCCAATTAACCATATACCCCTGACGAAGTGACCGTGTTAAGAAACGTGTAGGGTGGTGTTTTACGGTATTTTACATCAATAGCACTGGTGTGGACTCTCTTAATATCATCTGCAGTACAATTGTACTGTTTAGAGAGACTTTGGAGACTTCTGTGGCTAGCGCTTTATGCGCAGTCTATCCCTGGGACTTGCAACCACGACGCATGCGCAAACCACGTCATCCGACGGCGACGTTCACAGCGGGTCTGTGAGTGTGCGAGCAGGACACGTTGAAACGGCGTCTGAGGTCTGAAGAGACTTGCGGAGTCCCTCTCCTGTACTCCTCCATGGAGGTTATCTGCAGCTGGTGCTGCTGGATGCTGGATATCTTCCGCATTGTTGTGAGTAGGATTCCCATTTAAACCCCCCGGAAGAGTTCACCAGTAGCTTGTGTTTATTCTATAACTAGCTGATATACCCGGCGTTGCCTGTGATGTAATGTTCTGGCTCCCCCATCCTCCCTCTCAACTCCCCCCCCCCCTCTTCACAGCTGTTCAGAGCTGCGCCCCCCTCCCCCCACTGTTCACAGCTCCGATTGCCCCCCCATTCAATGCTTTGTTTCAATCCTCCCACCACCCCCCGTTCACAGCTCCGTTCCCCCCCCTGTTCACAGCGCCGTGCCTCCCCATGTGTTTGGCAGCTGAGCTGACTGAGGGGGGAAGTGTGTGTCAGTCAGTCAGTGAGTGTGTGTGTCAGTCAGTGAGTGTGTGTCAGTCAGTGAGTGTGTGTGTGTGTGTGTGTGTGTGTGTGTGTGTCAGTCAGTGGGCTTCCCTCCCTTCTCTCCTGACTCCCCCTCCCCCCTCTCTCCTGACTCCCTCTCCCCCCCCTCTCCTGACTCCCTCTCTCCCCCCTCTCTCCTGACTCCCTCTCTCCCCCCCTCTCTCCTGAATCCCTCTCTCCCCCCTCTCTCCTGACTCCCTCTCTCCCCCCTCTCTCCTGACTCCCTCTCTCCCGACTCCCTCTCTCCCCCCTCTCCTGACTCCCTCTCCCCCCCCTCTCTCCTGAATCCCTCTCTCCCCCCCCTCTCTCCTGACTCCCTCTCTCCCCCCTCTCTCCTGACTCCCTCTCTCCCCCCCTCTCCTGACTCCCTCTCTCCCCCTCCTCTCTCCTGAATCCCTCTCTCCCCCCCCTCTCTCCCGACTTCCTCTCTCCCCCCCTCTCCTGACTCCCTCTCTCCCCCCTCTCTCCTGACTCCCTCCCCCCCTCTCCTGACTCCCTCCCCCCCTCTCTCCTGACTCCCCCCCCTGCGCCAGCGCCTGTCCGCTGGGCGCCGCCATTTTACCGGAGGCAGCTGCAGGAGGAAGGGGGTCCTTCTGGAGGCTGCCTGCCCACTGCCTGTCCACTCAGCACCGCCATCTTACCGGAGGCAGCTGCAGGAGGAAGGGGGTCCTTCTGGAGGCTGCCTGTCCCCCCGCGCGGAGCTGTGTCGGTGGCGACACTACCCGCATGCTGCTGCTGGCCGGGGCTCGGGTGAGCCTGGGGGGAGGTGAGCTGGGGGGGTCATAGGGGGGGGAGCCACAGGGAGGTGAGCTGGAGGGGTGATGGGGGGGGGAGCCGGCGGGGAGGTGTGTGTGTGTGTGTCAGTTGGGTGAGGCAGAGGGGGAAGGTGAGCTGCGGGTGAGGAGAAGAAGAGAGTGGCAGTTAGGTGACGTCATAGAGCCACCAATCTGATTGGCCAGAGGCTGAGGACCAATCAGATTCACCACATCTACAACCCCACTAATTTCAATTTTATATATTAAGATATGTTTTAATGATTTTGTGTATTTTCATTAAATGTCACCAGTATATGTTTAGCTATTCTGTGTTTTATGTTATTGTTTTGTATATTTTTTGGTTTATTTATTTATTTAATCAGTGTTGCACGATGATATTCTCTTTTTCATTTACCCACGTCATGAGACATCTAGACTTCTGTGAACATGTCTGGAATCTAAGGGCTGGACTGTCATTTGGTCAGTGATCACATTAGGTGATTTGAATATTTCTAACAGGCGCCGATATTTTTGTGTTATTGTGTTGTATTTGAAGAGACCTGTATCGGTCACTTATATCAGGCTGCCTAGCTCTTTATTTAGGGTTTGTTTTGTAAACACAATCAATAATTATATTGATTAAGTTGAAGGCATTAGCGCTTTTTCACTAATTTCTTTTTTCACCAGATGGATTGAAATACCTAATATCTCATGATGCATCCAACAGACCTTTCCGGGACAGTGGGATAAGTCAAACTTATAAAGGGTAAAACACCGGAGACATTTTTAGGAGAAATAAATGTAGGCTTTATTAGTAGCAGCTTTAAACAGAAAACAGCTTCATGTCAGCAAACAAAGTTAGACAAATATATAATCACTGCGCTTCTTCATGTAAGGAGCATGCAGCTGGCAAAGGGATTGGCCATACAAATGTGAAAAACAGAAAGTGAATCCCTGTGAAAAACAGAAAGTGAATCTATAGCATAAACCTGCTATAGAGACTTACCTTGACGTGGTTAGCAGGCTTGACATTATTTGATCAAAGGATGTAATCAAAAGTCTCCTTTATCTTATAGGTTTTTACACCATATATATTTATTCCCATTTATTGCTATCCCAAAGGGAGAAGTGCAGGGATGCACTTTCTGTTTTTAGCAAACAAAGTTAGAGCAGAAAATAATAGTCATTCCCCTACATGGGGTGAGGCCTGGTTAACACTTCAGCAGTCCCTTTCTGAGAGCTGGAAGGCTAGGCCTCTTACCAACCTTTGACATAAGTTCAGAGAGATACCCATAGTTATGGTGCTCTCCACATCAGTCCAGGGTTGTGTGGGGGTGTCTGTGGGATGTTCCCTCTGGCGGGTTCCAGCGACCAATTCTGCCTGGAACAGAGGATTTCTCATCCCCTGAGATATCTCTAGCAGCACAGACGATCCTTGTGCTAGCTTGATGAGCCAGGTGAAAATTGGTCAATTAACTTCTGCTGAAATTAACCAGCTCCCTGCTGCACTCATCAGCTAAAGACAGGCTTTATTTTTGAAGCCTTTAAGACAGGGGAAAGGCCCTGTCAGAAGGGGGTCACTTACCAAAGTTTCCAGGTGCACGAGTGGAGCAAAACGGTGGGCAAAAAAAGAAAACAATTCAACTGCTTTCAGTGGTTATCTAGTGCTTTTGTTTTGACCAATTCTGCTCCAGTTTGCCGCTGAGAGATTTTCATAAATAGGCAGCTGTGATTCAACATGACACACAAATCAATGGCAGAAAATGGTAACTCCCCTTTGTGATTACTAGAGCCTTAAGGGGTTAACTTAGTGGGCCCACACAGAGTAATGCCCTTTCCCACATCACATGGGCCTGGGTGACTAAGCAGAATCATACCCCTGCCCTCTTCTTTCCAGTGATAGTGAAGACATCGGAGGATATATATAGAAGGGAGAGGCTTTTAGAAGTTCCAGGGAGGTGACTAGAGGAGGGGCCTCGCGTGCATATGTGTAAATAGATGCCCCATCAATTAATACCCCCTGAAGTTAGTACAGGCCCCTGGTTATTATGTTTGAGTTGGTGAAGTGCCCTTGTAGAGAGGGTCCATCTGCCAACGCAACAAATGAAAAGTACAGGTTCCCACAGGGGGAAACTATGTTCCACAGGGGCTGCCCCGGGAGTGGCACTGGGACTACTACAGAAATCAGTATCAGAAAGCCCACTATGCAGTACCTGGACATGGATCCTGAGGGAAAGAGGTGTAGTCGGTGACTAATGCATACCCCTGTTGCCTCAGCACCAGAGTGCTATAAACGAGGTAAGCAGGCCATAGAAGTGGGATGGTGATCTCTGGAATATATTAGTGAGGATAGCCCAAGGGGGATCCAAGGAAGTCACAGAGGCACGGACCCCTGTACGGAGTGAGCCCATTACAGAAGGTGAGCCCAGTAACAAGTAGCAGCACCTCCCTAGGGGCCATAAGTGAGGTGTACCCAAGAGAAGCAACAATTGGTACGAACACATAGAAGATTACACGACTTTTTATATAGTGTGGATGCTGTCAAATAAAGGAGAATGTTTGTACCATAAAAGTTCCCGGCACCCATGCTAGTAAAGAGCTACTAGCGCCGGCGCAACTTGGTGGGCAACAAAAGGCATTTACAGCAGCAGCAGCTTTTATTTGAGTAAAAGCCGCCGGCTGGATGCGTGTGCGAAGCGTGGAGCCGTGGCGCGTGGCGGCGCACTGTGACGTCACAGTCACGTGCGCGCCCGGCTTCCCCGGGCTTCCCCGACACCCCTGGAGATTAAAGTAAGGTAAGCGGGGGTGCGGGGAAGCAGAGGGGCAGAGCAGGAGCCGGGTTCGGGGTCGGGAAGGGGGGGTAAATTGCGCGCGAAGTGGAGGGGGGGTGCGTGGGGGAAACGCGGCGGCGCGCGGTTTTGACTGGCGGCAGCCGGGGTAGATCCCGGCATACCGCCGGCATTTACTCAGATAAAAGCTGCCGCTACTGTAACTCTACAGGATAATTTTCTCCTGTTATTCTATATGCCTCAAATATAGCTGCCTTAACCCATCTAGATATGGAGGCTGCCTGACCCTTTCTGGGTCCATCATAAAGTAAAAACAACCTAGAGGTTTCCCTAATACTATCACTCCTTTGCACGTATGTTGTTACATCCAGATTGTGCCGCTGATGCTCTTTGTCAGTTTTGACAAAATGAGGGGAATATAAAATCCTGAATGCTATGAAAGTCCTTAACACTATCATATCCTGGTGTATCTGAAAAATTGTCCATGACATGATAAGCCTGGAGCTCTCAAACACTACGGGCTGTAGTAATTGCTGTTAGAATTTTTTTTTTAAGAATTGAGTTGTCACAAAAGGAGCTCATGAATCGGTTCAAACACGGAAAAAGAAGCGAGTAGCTGTAGCACCAGATTCAGATCCCATGAAGGAACAGTGATCCTAAACAGTAGTCCTAACCCTAGACACTACTTTAATAAATCTAGAGACTATAGGATCTTAGGCATATCTGTTTGTGATAGAATGCACGTAATACGAATACTTGGATCCTGGTTTTAAACGCTTCTGGTATCCTTGCTGAAGGAAGTCCAGGATATTTGGGGCCTCTAGATGCAAGGGTCCACCTAGAGATGCAGTGGCCATTATTCGAAGAAATCACAGAGCCGTTTTCATGTGCGCTGCTCTACTCCACGCGGCATTAATGCGACCAATCGCCCCAGGCACATGTGTTTATCGCGGTTGCTTTGTTTGAATTTCATGGATTGTGTGCAATTAAATGCAATGAAATGAATGAATTGTAATGTGTACAGTACTGTGCTACTGTGTCAATTTCAGGTGTTTAAAAAACAGAACACTAAATTGCCATTTTCTGCACTCGCCTGCACTCGCATCTTAAGGCGGTACGGTTGGAAGAAATCCCGCACCATGACATGGTTATGCCGAGGTATACACCGCGTGAAGTGTTCGAATAACGGCCGCTGCATCTATATCTTAATTTACAGAAACGTATAAATGTCCTCCATATGCGATAATAGATTCTAAAAGTCACTAACTTTCTAGAATGCAAAAGTGTCAATATGACTTCATTGGAGAAACCCTGTGCCCTTAAGACATCCTTCCAAGTGGATCCCTAGTCTATAATGCGTGAAACGTCAGAAGATCCCATGGCTCCTGTACTGACTTCTGTTCTTTAAGTTCGCATATCATGTCTGCCGGGGGCAATATGGGGCAATTAGGAGAACCTGAGCCCTGTCTCTTTGTTCATTACTCGCTGAAGCAGAGGGAATGGGGGGAATATGTAACCGAGATGGAAATCTAAAGTGATTGAGAAAGCATCCCTGGCTATGGCATTCGGGCCATGCCATCATGACACATACTGTACATCTGCACTTTCTTCTTGACAGCTTATGACATTAGATCGACCTGTGGTTGACCCCATTGCCAAACAAACTGATTATACATTTTCTGGTGTAGCTCCCATTCTCCTGTGGGAATGGAATGCCTGCTGAGAAAGTCAGTTTCGTAATTTCTGACTCCTAAAATGAAGGCGGCGGAGATACATGGAATCTCTTTCTCCACACAGTGAAGTATTTTGGAGGCTTCTGAAGGAATTTTCGGACTCCTCGTTCTCTCGTCGGTTTATATACACTACTGCAGTGACATTATCATATAGAATCCTCAGCAGGGAACCCTTCAATTAGTGCCATCTTAAAGCATGGGCACGGTGGGCAGTTGCTCGGGGGCCCCATGAGCATAGGGGCCCCACGCTAATCTATGCACAGACCAGAATTTAACACAAATTTTCCAATCACCCGCCTCAACATTCAAATCTCCAGCTAATTCGGTAGAAGGAGAAAAATTACGACTTGAAGTGGAGAGTTAGCATGTCTGCATTTGCAAGAGAAATTTTGCACGACCCAGTGCACTGCTTTGCCCAGGGGCCTATAATGCTGTTAAGACGGCCCTGCCTTCAACGAGGCCTGGTAAATGACATCTGCAGACTACCACATCCACCTCAGGTATCGCGATGTTGTGGCTCTAATCCCATATTATTTCTCCTCCAAATCAGCTCTTCCATTTGCAACTTGGACTCTACACATCTCGCACATTTGCTTCCTTAGGAATCTTTGACTAGGCTTCAATTCATGATAACTCTTATACCCTCTCTCTTGAATCAATTTAGAAGCCATTTAGAAGCCACAACATCGCGATACCTGTGCTGGATGTGGGTGGTCTGCAGACGGCCCAGGAAGGTTTAGCAGCAGCGAGACCAGCGTCCCAGCGGGACTATCCTGAATCCCTGGAGCTCCTGACGATCGTTATCTTGACCAAAAAGCTGTAAAGAATTTGGAAAGTGTAAGTGCACACGGAATTGTCTTTTTCCCTTTATACATATTGTAACAGGGGACTTATCCCTGTTCAAAAATGTGCCTCTAATCCAGCAGTGTGGTGGTTAACTGCTGGTAGACAATTAACCAACACCACCTGGCTGATTACAGGTATCAGAAAAAGCCTGCCTCTGAGACAGGAAGAGAGATTCTTCCTGAGCTCACACATGAGCTGAGCTGACCCAGGAAGCAAAAAGACAGAGAGTTCCCTAGTCCACAACTGGGCTGACCAAACCGTTGTCTTGAGCTGCAAGACAGATAAGACTTTTCTAATAAGACTGTTATCTATGTATATATATATATATATATATATATATATATATATATATATATAAATGTCTCTATGATTTGGGCTGGTGAATCGCGGGGCTAACCACGCAGTTAAAGAGAACTGGACTATAAGTGTATATATACTCCAAAGTGGAGCAGATTTTGTTTGCAGATTTTCACGTTTGCTGTGTTTAAAGCGACGGGCGCAATAAAGCCTTATTTTAATTTCACCTTAAAAAAAGTCTCCATTACATACCTCTGCACATGTCCTCTTACATATGGTGTTAGAAGTGGGATGAGAAGTGGGCCGTGAAGTTAAAAGGGGCCCCGGAGATTGCTTGTGAAATTTTTTGTTTTGTGCTTTTTGCCTGCACGCAGTCTTGCAAACAGCCTGAGCAACAACAACAAAGAGTCACTTGCAGCAGAGACCAGAATTAAAGGGATACACATCCAGGCAGGAAATCTACACTGCACTGAAGAAAGCCACAAAACCACAGATGGACTCTTTTCCCCAATCCCAAGAGGAGAGAGAGAGACTACTGAAGAAGGTAAACCTTACTTGCCTATCACAATAATGTGTAATATGGTTGTTGATAAAGGGGCTTTGCCTTCCAGCTGTAGTCAGGGTTCAAGAAATGAGTTAGCGCTCGAGAGAAGCTAGGCTTTGTTTATTGTTTTCTTTAAAAAAAAATATATATATTTGCGCTGAAGCAGTGAATACAGACGGTGACCCACGAACGGTACTGATTCTGGAAGTAAACGATACTGATTCTGGAAGTACTGATTCTGGACTAACAGCTGTGAATGGAGTATATGCAGAAAAGTGTGAAAATTGATGCAAGACTGTGCTGAAGCAGGGAAACTTTTACAGATGGTGACCGACACAAGGTACTAATTCTGGGAATTTAAAATGGCCGTCCAGCTGAAGCCAAATACAGACTCTGCAAAACTAGGGAAGAAAATGTGTTCCTGGTGTAAAGAACCCCACCACACGAAGCAGTGTCCCTTCAGGCCTTATTCAGACGATGAAAGTGAATGCATGCACAGTACTGCTGATGTTTTAAAACTTACCAGAGGAAATAAAAAGTCTACAGTGATGCCTGTGAGAGCTACGACCTCTACAAGCAAAATATGCCCACCTGTAGGACTACCACAATTTTGGGTTCTAGCAAAAACAGCGGCAATAGCACCTCCTGAGGTCAGGAAGAAAAATACACCTGGTAGCCCCAAAATGGAGGGCAAGATGCGGCGTTCCTGTAATGAACCCTATCCCACAGAAGAGTGGCCCTTCCAGTCTGATGAGGAGGAAGACATCTCTTATGGAGAATCCAAACCGAGTCACACCCACAAAACACCCCAAGAATGGTGGGGGTGCCTGAACTCGGTACAAACTGAAAAGACCGCTCTCTATGATGACGAATATGATCGGCAGGAGAAAGAACGGGAGCAGCAGATCACCGAATATTTCTGTCAGCTAACACAACTGCAAGAAAAGCCTGGCGTATACAATGAAGCTGCTGAAGTTTCAAATAAAGACAGAGACCCCAGTATTCCTGATGGGACAGAGTCATCCAAAACAAAAAGAGGGAAAAAGAAAAGCGGTTCTTCACTTACCGTGGAAGGAACAGACACATCCGCAGATCCCACGGAGAGAAAGGGGGTCCGAGATGCCCTGCAGCCTGGAGAAAATTGAGAATTCGTCCCGCGGATGACCGAATATCCAGAGGGCCCAAGGCAGAAGTCGTGTACCCCAAAGAAGTGTCTGTCCGGTGCTAATAGTGAGAAACCTTCAACCAACCAACCATACCAGGGAAGATGAGCCAGAACCAATGAGTGGCGATCCCTTGACCAGCCCTGAAAAAATTCCCTGAAAATTGCCAGGCGTGACTGTGATCTGCTCCGGGAACAATTGAAACTTGAGAGGGAAGATAATGCTGAGCTACAGAAGACTGTTCTCGCAATGTACTCTGAATCTGGAACAGAATTGGACGATCTCAAGTCTGAGCTAGATGCTGCAAACATTACTAATGCCACCATGGTGGAAAAGCAGAGCCAATCCGATAAAATGATGGCTAAGCTAAAGCGGAAGTATGAGGAGGCACTGAAGGAGATTACAGTCTTTCAGCAAGAGGTTCACAGTCTTCGCCTAGAACTGAATGCCTTACAAGAAGAGGACAACAGTGTCCGGACAGAGGTGAACGTATCCCAGAAGGAGGTTCATACATCCGCACAGCACTGGATGCCTCGCACCAAGAGATCAGCAGTTGCCGCACAGAACTGAAATCTCTAAAAAGGAACTTCACAGTCTCACTGAGGAGCTGGACATCTCTCAAAAAACTAACCTCAGTCTTAATATGGATCTCAAAGTCTCTCAGAAGGAGCTTCAGACCCTCAACCTAGAGATGGAAGTCTCCCGCCAGGAGACTGTCATTCTCAAAGCACATGTGCGTAAATGGAAGGAGGACTACATGGAGGCCCTGAAAATTACAGAGACTGCAAAAAGAGAAAATTTAAGACTGAAAGAAGAGAATTCTCATTTGACAGACCACATCAAGGAAAAGAATGAAAAGCTGCACGAGCTTAAAGAAATAAATAAACTTTTGGAAGAGGAAAAGTTTGAAGCAGAGCACCGACTGCAGAACCAACTGCAAGGTCTGCGTACGCACCTCCAGAATGCCGAGGAGAAGCAGCAAACTCTGCAAGAAGACAATCTGCAGGCTGCTAAAGTACAAGTGCTGCAGGAACGTCTGATTACCCAGTATGTCCCCGCAAAGCAGCATGAGAAACTGAAGGCTACCCTGAGCATCACCAAAGCATCGCTAGAGGCCAAGCTTAGAGCCCAGGTGACTCGGCACAAGAGGGAGCACAAGAAGGTCCAGAAACTGGAGCAAGAGCTGGACAGTCAGAGAGTCTGTTCCATCCCCTTGAGTCAGTACACCAATGAGAAAACAGATGCAGCGGCAACCTTGATGACAAAAATTACAGAGCTCCAGAATATGAAGGAGACACTGATACAAACTCAGAGAAAGCAAAGTGCGCAGATAAATTCCATGAGAAGAGACTTGCAAGACGCACTCAAAAAACAGGGATCTCTCGCAGATGAGATTACAGTACTACAAGGGCAAGTATTGACCCTGACCAAGCGTCGGTATCCCACAGCCACAAAAACCCAAAGAAAAAAGGGTACAGTGAGAGCTGGGAACACAGCTCATCTGAAAAACAAGGTTGCAAAGTCTAAACCACCTAAGCAAGCACTAGCAAAACCTTCAGCTGGCCAACAGGCAACACAAAAAGGTATACGTGTCGAAACAAACCCAGAAAAATCCTTATCTAGTGAAGTGGAGAAGATAGGACGTTTTCGGGAAATGGAGGTAGAAGTGCAACTTAATCCCAAAGAGGCTGAACTGGCAACTCCTTTGAGTGGAGAAAGTGCAGAAAGACAACTTCAAGAGCGGAAAACTCAAAGGGCTATTCTTAACCGCTCTGCAACTGTCGCCATACAGTCTATCTACAAAAGAGGAGAGACCAATACAAGGGAAATCTCATGACCAAGCACTCAGAGAAAAACTATACTTGGAAAAAGTCCTCCTCGAGCGACTGAGGAGTGCTGAGCTCAAGCACCTTCGGGAGAAGACACAAATAAACTGGAGAAAGGGCTCCAATTTCAGCGGGACTGAGGGTTCTCTTTCTCCATCCACTCTCATTTAAGTCACAGAAAGATCTCGAATGAGAGTGGAAGGATGGGCTTTGGCCGTGGCAAGCTCAATCTTCCCACAAACAGGGGAGGTATGTAACAGGGGACCTATCCCTGTTAAAAATGTGCCTCTAATTCAGCAGTGTGGTAGTTAACTGCTGGTAGACAATGGTAGACAATTAACCAACACCACCTGGCTGATTACAGGTATCAGAAAAAGCCTGCCTCTGAGACAGGAAGAGAGATTCTTCCTGAGCTCACACATGAGCTGAGCTGACCCAGGAAGCAAAAGGACAGAGAGTTCCCTAGTCCACAACTGGGCTGACCTGGGGAACAAACCGTTGTCTTGAGCTGCAAGCTGACAACAAGACAAAAGGGGACAAGATTCTAAACCTGGATCCTGACATAGCCTTTGCACACAAGGGTGCAGACAACCAGGAGAACAGAGAAGCCTTCACCTACAACTACAGAGACAGATAAGACTTTTCTTATAAGACTGTTATCTATGTCTATATATATATATATATATATATATATATATATATATATATATATATATATATATATATATATATACATGTAGAGGTATCAGTACCGTGTTAGCCGAGCTTCAATAATCAAAAAATAAAAAAATATCTCCATTCATTTTTATTCACAGTGATACACATACACACTCTTTCTTCACTTGCTTTCAGTAACCTTTTGACACCTCTAGCCATAAAACACATCCACACCGAGGGAAGGAACAGCACAGATAACATTCCAAGAGACACTGTTTTTAAGTATACCTTTTGCTTCATTGATTGTAACATCGCCGGAAGAAGAGATCAGTGTATCTCGAAAGCTCGCATAAATAAAAGCATTTCGTTAGCCACAGAACGGTATCATCTATTTATTTTTTGATTATATATATATATATATATATATATATGTATATATATATATAAATGTCTCTATGATTTGGGCTGGTGATTTGCGGGGCTAACCACGCAGTTAAAGAGAACTGGACTATAAGTTTATATATACTCCAAAGTGGAGCAGATTTTGTTTGCTGATTTTCACGTTTGCTGTGTTTAAAGCGACGGGCGCAATAAAGCCTTATTTTAATTTCACCTTAAAACAGTCTCCATTGCGTACCTCTGCACATGTCCTCTTACACATATACTCAATTGATCTGCACTATTTGGCTCCTACTCTCTTTTCCTTCTTGGAGACATGCTGTTCTAATAGAGGAGCAGCGGTCACATCAGAGATCATGGGAAAAAGAGAGCCCTCCTCCAGGCGCCCGTGATATGGTCTGTTTTACATATTGATTTTAGTGCTTTAAGTTCCAATAACATATTCTTCTTATTATATATTTTTTATTCACAATTATTAGTGGTGCACATTAAATCACGTCACTGTTGTCTTTTTCAACACATTATAGTATATTGACTGCTTCCCATATATTTTTATAAGGGCCACCATTGCAAGCTGAGCTTTGTGCTTGGTAACAACGGTAAATAACAGAAGAAAACAGGTCTCTGTATGCCGCCCTCATATACAAATAATTTGCAGTGATTAATTAGTTCATAATTAATCTTTATTGGGTATACTTTCAAATATAGTCAGAATATTTAATATAACAAAATAAGTGATAATAATATATACAGTGAATAGCACGATTAACAATGTGATTGTACCAAGGGTCATTATTAAAGTATGGTGTCATATTTTATTATATAGACGTAGGTCATGTGTACATTTAGCAGTCCAAGTAGATATACATTTGGACCGGTATCCTAAAGATAGCCCAGTATCTAGTTTGTGTCGTGGATATTTGTGCTAATTTGTGCTAATATATGCTGCCAATATATGCTGTCAGTATTGTTCATACAAGTTCAGCTGTGTTTTCTACAATTTCTACAAATTTCTACAATTTAGAGTTCAGAGATAATTTTATATGTATTTGAATAGTAAGTCTATGTGATTTAGCTGGAATTATTCCATCATCAATATTAACACTAATATTAATATTATTACTATAATCAATACTTATGTTATACGAGACATTTGGGTTTGTCTGCTATTTTCGCACTTTTATTAGTTTTGACTGATTATGATGTCCCTTAATGTGGTCAATATTACCTGATTAATTGCTATATATCGTTTGCTATACATTGTGTGTTCTGTTTGTTTTATTCATGTTTATGTTTTATGTTTTGTGGGCATTTGCCTGTTGCTTTAAATGTAAATTAATTGGAAGGCTGTGGATGTGATTTACCGATCCTATTGGTTAGCTGGCTGTACTTAGTGAGAACCAATAGTTAGGATGGCTACCCCCTGACAAAGTGTCCCAGACTGAAAACACAACAACCACAACAATTGCAGCAGTAGTATTCAGAAGTCTTGCTGCAGGAGGATCCGAAGAGCTGATAAACCCCATGCTGTCTGGACTGGTATCTCAGCAAGATCGTAGGACTGCTCAGCACGAAGATGTAGATGGAGATAAAACTATTAAAAAAATAAATAAACAAGGAGAAAAAGAAAGAAAGGGATGGTGGAATAAATATAAATTGCAAACAACGCCATAAACAGCAATATTAGAGGAACATGGCAAATCCCAAGTAGTCATTAAGACCCCTAGGTATCATTGTGTCCAATTGGACAATCTACCTCTGCAATAGCGATCTTTCAAGGTCACCCCCGCGAATCCCAAGGGAGACCCTGTGAATCGCACATGCAGACAGGAATGATGGGTCACATCCATGTTGTTTAAGGAAATGTCTTGCAACTGAAGTAATTTTCTTGAACGCGTCCAAATCTTGTTGGGCATTACGTATATTAGGTGTATGTTCAAGTATCCTGAACCTCACCTCCCTTGTGGTCCTACCTCCATAGATCAGACCACAAGGGCAGGAGAGGTAAACACAACATCTCATGCACTAGAAATCGAAAGGCAAAAAACAGTGCACAACTCGTAGTGTATTAAAAGTGATTATACTGGCTCATCACAGGTAGGTAAGTATTGCACGTACACTTAGATGGAGAATATCAGGCAGTACATGTTAGGGACATGTTACCACTATGAAGCACACATCTGGTCATCAGGAGTACAGTATCTGTGCATCAGCTGCTGCCACATGAAGACGGTCTGTGGGTCCGTGGTCACTCTCACTCCACAAAGAACGTACTCGGTCCCGTCACTCTCCGCCTCTGTCCTGATCGCTCCACTCAAGTCACGGGGAGGACTATGCACTGATATTATAACATAGGGGAAAACTCCCGACACAATAACAAGCTCTCACGCCGTCAATAAACTTAGACTCTCGTGGCAAACACTGACATCACAGACATGCGCCTTCAAGCAACTGACAGTCAACTGGAAAGTTCAATGAATATTTTTAACCACAGTCCTATAGTCTGGCAAAGAGCTGGAAAGTGTAATCGGAGCATACATAAACTGCAGCAATCATATCCTACACGTTTCGTAAGGTTATTTACTTCATCAGGGATAAGTATTAGATGTTCAAGACTGTTTAAATACCCCTATGATCTCATAGATAGGGCAATACTGATGGATGGGCGTATATTCAACAATCAGTGATACATCACTAATTACTTCAGTTGAGTCAACATAAGTTATACAATATCTTAAAATCACAATACTCTTTTAATAATATCATAAAAAACTAAACAGTAAAGATAAACTAGTCTTCAAACAACTCTAACAACAAGTGTACGTGCGATACTTACCTACCTGTAATGAGCCAATATAATCACTTTTAATACACTACGACTTGTGCGCTGTTTTTTGTCTTTCGATCTCTCAGGCCCTAAATGTGGTGCGGGCGCAGAGTAGCAGTGCGGCTGGACTGCACACAGGCATTAATTAAGGAAGTTGGGTCCTGTGAGGTTGGGGTAGATCTGGCTGCTTTTAATAAAGGTTAAGCCTGCCATTACCCATACCTGTCAATAATACATCTGTATTACGTATATATATATATATATATATATATATATATATATATATATATATATATATGATGAGAGAGAAAAAAAGGCCCTAAAAAAGCACTCTAGTATGTATGAAAGTACAAATCACATAATATTTATTGATATATTGTCACAGAACAAAGGTTTAAAACAAAGCACAGAAATGGTTAAAATACAGCATGGATCCCCTGTTCATTACAAAGCTTGACACATCCTCCAAAAAACATGCCCTAATGGAAACAAAACCAAAAGTCAAAATTGACTCAGATGATATTCTAAGGTACCTGACAAGGTAAATCTGGTATGGCAGCCAACAGACTAAATAACCATGGCTATGGCTACGTGATCATCAGCAAGAAATCAAAACATACTACTATCCCCTGCAGTATAGGGTTTGTCTATGATGACAAAAAGTAGCATGTGAGTAACAGCAGAGATACACAATATAGAGCCTAAAAAGCACATGTAGGCCTGTTAATAAGGAAAGTAATACATCACCTATGGTCAGGTACAAAAAAATCGGTGAATGGAAGGAGGAGACAAGGAGAAATGCTTACAGCATAGTAACGTGACCCAGAGGGGGGACAAACCAGGGGATCCTGCCTGTTAGACCTGCTCCTACTCGTTTCGGCCAAGAGCCTTCTACTGGGAGTGGTGATGTAAGCAGGGTAACATGCAAGTTAAAAAGGAACCTAATTGGGCTAGTGAGTGTGATCACCTGGCAAAAAACAGGCAGGGATAAATTGTGCAAAAGACAAACAGGTGTATGTTAAGGGTATAACTCAATGAGTCAATGATGGTCACAGTTTCTAAGCCAATGCAAAATCGTTTTATGGGAACACTTACAATCATCCATAAGAGGCAGCAATTACATAGATACCTTCCTGGTGTGTCCACTGCATATGACATCTAACAAGAAGCCACAGGTGTAATAAGGGCTCTTTCAAAGCATTTTGTATTTGAGGGCAAAAAACGGGCCTCACGGATGCCACTGCGCATGTCCGTGACGTCATAACGTCGCGCCTAGATACTCAGGCGCGCTGAGTCTAGTGATGGTCCATGCGTGCCAAAGGATATTATGGGCGGCTCACTGCGCATGCGCGCCTCTACATAAGACATATAATTGTAGCAGGCAGGCTGAACTCGCACTGCTTCGCGTTCCGCGCATGCACGCCTGTGTATAAGGGAGGCCCAAGTGATAGACAGGCGAACCCACACTACTCCGCTCACCGCGATCGCGCTGCACCCACAATTATGGGCACAATGTACATGAAGGCACTGCCACGGTCAGTACAAGGACAAAGGCAGCCTAAAGATGTAAGAAATCACAATTAATCACTCCATAACGGGAGCTAAACAAATAATGGCATGGTCAGAATCACTGTGGAAGTCATAGGAGCAGTTAAAGCACATGCTGCCAAGTCATGGCCGGGAGCACCTGCAAGTAACCATAAAGGAATAAGCTTGAAGTGATATTATGCCCCACAGATATATTATACATGTAAATACTTTTTAAGTAAAGTCCAAGCCAGAACATCAATTAATGTGCATTGTTATCCACAGACAAAATTCAGAATAACAGATGATCCACCTCATGGCTGTAAATTGGGAGTATGTTTCTACGTGCGTGAGGGAAGGAGTGATATAATTCTCCTGTTGGTCATTATTAATATATCCTACATTCAGACATGACTTAAAGTACATAAACTCTACTTCCCTCAGAGTGCATGAGTTAAAGTCCAAACTTGGTAGAAGAAGCATAATATGCAACTGGATTTATCATTTCACTGTAGTGGAGCCAGATGGTGTCTTTCCAGATATTCGTCTCTAAATAGTGATGTGAGATGATATATATAGCAGTGCTGAGCGAGACAGCAATAAGTCCCTCTGAAAGTATCCAAACGAAGATGGAATGTAAGTCTTTTGTGGTCAGCTACCGGCCGTGTGACATGCAAACCCAGGACTCTGTGAATAAAAGGGGGGAGAGGGGGAGAAAGGGAGGAGTGTATGAGATTCTCATCGTTAAAATTATACTATTGTTACCAATAGGCATCTGTAACAACAGTAAAGAGATTATGGTGGCAGTGTGGTATAATAAAGGCTGATGGCCCGCCTATATGAACATGGCGAAACCCATTTAGTCGTTTAGACCCCTGGGAATCATTGAGTCCATCTGAACAATCCACCTCGACTCCCTACGCAATAGTGCCCTTTCTAAGTCACCTCCTCTTAGTCCTAAACTTACCCTCTCAATCGCAAATGCTTGTAAAAGGTTAAAGTCTGACGCGTGTGCCTGAAAGAAATGTCGTGCTACCGAAGTAATTTTCTTAAACGCCTGAAGATCTTTTGAGGCGTTTTTGATGTTTCTTACGTGTTCAAGTATTCTAAACCTTACTTCACGGGTTGTCATCCCTATATAGGGGAGCCCGCAAGGACAGGTGACGCAATAGATGACGCCTTTAGATTTACACCCCAGACATTCCCTGATTTTGAAGGTATGGGTCTTAGAGGAATCAGTGAATACATCTGTCTGATACATATACCGACAGGCAGAACAGTTTTTACATTTGTAGAAGCCCTTTTTTCTTACTGTTGAGAGGAAAGTTGCTTGTGTAGTGGGGACAAAATGACTGGTCACAAGTTTGTTTCTAAGGTTGGGAGATTTGCGACTACTCATTGTGATTTTATCGCCTAAGGCTTTCTTAAGATCTGAGTCAGTCATGAGGATCTTCCAGTGACTTTGGAGTGTTGTACGTAATTGGGACCATTGTCCGTTGTAAGTGCCTATGAAGCGGATTTTACAGTCTGAGCTAGTTTTGCTTTTGGGGTATAATAGAGTATCTCTGGGGGTAGCTAGAGCTAATTTATAACCCTTCTCTACACTGCGTTTACTATACCCTCGCTGGCTAAATCTTTCCCTCATCTCCCCTGCCCTTGCAGAAAAGTCTCTCTCTGTAGAGACATTGCGTCTAAGTCGCAGAAATTCACTTTTGGGGATGCCTCTAATTTGGTGTTCTGGGTGGAAGCTGGATGCATGGAGCATGGCATTTGTGGCTGTTTTTTTGCGGAAGATGTCAGTGTGTAGTGTACCATCAGGGCCTATATTAATATAAAGGTCCAGAAATTCCACCTGCGTGTTACTGCAACTGAAGGTAAGTTTGATATTCATGTTGTTGCGGTTGAGAACATCGACGAAGACCTTGAACCCCGCGGCAGAACCCTGCCAGAGGATCAGCACATCATCGATGTATCTCAACCACAACAACACGTGCTGAGTAAACATGACGTTTTCCTCAGAGAACACAACCTCCCGTTCCCACCAGCCCAGGAAGAAGTTGGCATAGGAGGGTGCGCAGGTGGCCCCCATCGCAGTACCTCTCTTCTGCAAATAGTACCTACTCCTGAAGACAAAGTAGTTATGAGTGAGAATAAATCTCAGTAACTTCAGGATAAGGTCCATCAGTCCAGTGGAGACATTCTGCATGGACAGATAAAATCGTGTGGCGCGCAGACCATCCTCATGGTCAATGCATGTATAAAGAGACTCCACATCACAGGTCGCCAGAAGTGTATTCTCATCAACCGTGATGTGGGCTAGGCGTGCCAACACGTCCATGGTGTCTCGAATATAAGATGGTAAAGTCTCCACTGAACATTGCAGAAAAGAGTCTATGAATCTGCAGATGGGTTCGCATAGCCCCCCTATGCCTGACACAATGGGCCTCCCCGGGGGGTGGGTCGGGTCCTTGTGCACCTTGGGCAGCAGATAAAATGTTGGAACTCTAGGAAATTTCAAGGTCAAAGCCTGACTATTACGTTCTGTGATATAGTTGTCTAAAACAGCTGACCTCAATATACGGTCAATCTCAGCTTTAAAGCGGATAGTGGGGTCTGAGGCAATTTCTGTGTAGCATGTATGATTTTTTAGTTGTTTATATGCTTCTTTTTCATACATCACCTCAGGCCAGATGACTATATTGCCGCCTTTGTCACTGGGCTTGATGACAATGTCCCGCATCTCCTTCAGTTCCTTTATCGCCATAGACTCCATTCTTGTGAGGTTGGCGTCATCCATCTTAGTTGATATTTTCTTGAAGTCTTCCATGACCATCTTCAGGTATACTTCCACTGGAGGGCAGATCTGCCATGGAGGGCAGAAGGTCGACTGTGGTTTCAAGTGTGATAAAATGTCCTGTTCTTCTATCTGTATGATGCCTTGGTCATCTAGTAGAGATTCAAGTTCTTGTAGATGTGTGTGCTCTTGTGTATTTAGTTGTAGCTGCTCCACATTCTCATCATTGCTTCCACGTTCCTTGGAGAAAAATTTGTACAAAAGAAGCTTTCTGCAAAATAAATTAACATCTTTAATCCACTCGAAGTGGTCCATGCAGGCGGTTGGGGCAAAGGAGAGACCTCGTCACAACACTTTTTCCTGGTCTTCTGTAAGAGTAATACTTGACAAGTTAATAATCGTCATTTCATTGTCCATATTCATGATGGTATTACTCACTTGGTTTTTTGTGTTACAATCGTGCGTCCCCTTAACTCTCTTTGCTCCCCTCCTTGTCTTCCTTCTAGTGTGGAAAGCTTTGTACCTGTGTCTAAAAAATGCAACCGATTTGCTGATTGGGATACAGAAGAAGTGCTTTCGGCGTCTGACAGTTCTAAGTCAGACGCAGATACCCCAGATGATATAGAGACCGAGTTGGTTTTTTTATTATGGAGTTTTCTGCTTGCACTCTTATTTCTGCTTGTTCGTCTCCCACTGTGCCACTTATAGACAGTATTATTTTTATAGTCCTCTTGGTCACGTTCAAATTTGTTTTTCTTGAATGCAATAAGATCTTGCTCAAATTTGTCAAGATCTTTTTCAATTCGTTTGAATTGACTTGTTTCTGTATCTGTTAGTTCTTTCTCAATTGCATCAATTTGTGTAGTAAATTCTCTTACACGGGCCTGATCATGCTCTATCAATATTTTAATTAGAGCGAAGGAGCAGGTACTAAGGCTTTCCTCCCACTGTTGTTTAAGTTTAATATCTGAAAACTCAAATGATGGGAACGTTTGAACCCTTAAGCCTCTGGGTATAAACTGGTATAACAGGTATTTCTCTAATGCAGTCTTGTTCCACCATGAACGTAATCGTTTCTGGGATAGTTGTTTCAAGACTTTGATTTTATCACCACTCCCTGTTGTTTGTGAGACTGGGGTCTGAGAGATATCTGATATATTGATGTTAAATGCCTCATTAGCGTACGCACGGCGGCGTTCCTCACTAGCCACAAAATCCATTAAAAACTGTTCTGCGAAAGCAAAAGCTAAATAGCACTCAATCAAGGGAGCTGGGGTCTAGAGACCAACAAAGTTAGTGTGTGGAATAGTTTGCAAGAGAGAAAGGAGGGACCCCGCATCCACAAGAAAAATAAGTACAACTAAATACCGACACTGGATAAATACAATATACAGTGATATGTCGGTGGTGCTATAAGGGCAGTTAAATAGGATGAGAGAGAAAAAAAGGCCCTAAAAAAGCACTCTAGTATGTATGAAAGTACAAATCACATAATATTTATTGATATATTGTCACAGAACAAAGGTTTAAAACAAAGCACAGAAATGGTTAAAATACAGCATGGATCCCCTGTTCATTACAAAGCTTGACACATCCTCCAAAAAACATGCCCTAATGGAAACAAAACCAAAAGTCAAAATTGACTCAGATGATATTCTAAGGTACCTGACAAGGTAAATCTGGTATGGCAGCCAACAGACTAAATAACCATGGCTATGGCTACGTGATCATCAGCAAGAAATCAAAACATACTACTATCCCCTGCAGTATAGGGTTTGTCTATGGTGACAAAAAGTAGCATGTGAGTAACAGCAGAGATACACAATATAGAGCCTAAAAAGCACATGTAGGCCTGTTAATAAGGAAAGTAATACATCACCTATGGTCAGGTACAAAAAAATCGGTGAATGGAAGGAGGAGACAAGGAGAAATGCTTACAGCATAGTAACGTGACCCAGAGGGGGGACAAACCAGGGGATCCTGCCTGCTAGACCTGCTCCTACGCGTTTCGGCCAAGAGCCTTCTACTGGGAGTGGTGATGTAAGCAGGGTAACATGCAAGTTAAAAAGGAACCTAATTGGGCTAGTGAGTGTGATCACCTGGCAAAAAACAGGCAGGGATAAATTGTGCAAAAGACAAACAGGTGTATGTTAAGGGTATAACTCAATGAGTCAATGATGGTCACAGTTTCTAAGCCAATGCAAAATCGTTTTATGGGAACACTTAAAATCATCCATAAGAGGCAGCAATTACATAGATACCTTCCTGGTGTGTCCACTGCATATGACATCTAACAAGAAGCCACAGGTGCAATAAGGGCTCTTTCAAAGCATTTTGTATTTGAGGGCAAAAAACGGGCCTCACGGATGCCACTGCGCATGTCCGTGACGTCATAACGTCGCGCCTAGATACTCAGGCGCGCTGAGTCTAGTGATGGTCCATGCGTGCCAAAGGATATTATGGGCGGCTCACTGCGCATGCGCGCCTCTACATAAGACATATAATTGTAGCAGGCAGGCTGAACTCGCACTGCTTCGCGTTCCGCGCATGCGCGCCTGTGTATAAGGGAGGCCCAAGTGATAGACAGGCGAACCCACACTACTCCGCTCACCGCGATCGCGCTGCACCCACAATTATGGGCACAATGTACATGAAGGCACTGCCACGGTCAGTACAAGGACAAAGGCAGCCTAAAGATGTAAGAAATCACAATTAATCACTCCATAACGGGAGCTAAACAAATAATGGCATGGTCAGAATCACTGTGGAAGTCATAGGAGCAGTTAAAGCACATGCTGCCAAGTCATGGCCGGGAGCACCTGCAAGTAGCCATAAAGGAATAAGCTTGAAGTGATATTATGCCCCACAGATATATTATACATGTAAATACTTTTTAAGTAAAGTCCAAGCCAGAACATCAATTAATGTGCATTGTTATCCACAGACAAAATTCAGAATAACAGATGATCCACCTCATGGCTGTAAACTGGCAGTATGTTTGTACGTGCGTGAGGGAAGGAGTGATATAATTCTCCTGTTGGTCATTATTAATATATCCTACATTCAGACATGACTTAAAGTACATAAACTCTACTTCCCTCAGAGTGCATGAGTTAAAGTCCAAACTTGGTAGAAGAAGCATAATATGCAACTGGATTTATCATTTCACTGTAGTGGAGCCAGATGGTGTCTTTCCAGATATTCGTCTCTAAATAGTGATGTGAGATGATATATATAGCAGTGCTGAGCGAGACAGCAATAAGTCCCTCTGAAAGTATCCAAACGAAGATGGAATGTAAGTCTTTTGTGGTCAGCTACCGGCCGTGTGACATGCAAACCCAGGACTCTGTGAATAAAAGGGGGGAGAGGGGGAGAAAGGGAGGAGTGTATGAGATTCTCATCGTTAAAATTATACTATTGTTACCAATAGGCATCTGTAACAACAGTATAGAGATTATGGTGGCAGTGTGGTATAATAAAGGCTGATGGCCCGCCTATATGAACATGGCGAAACCCAGGTAGTCGTTTAGACCCCTGGGAATCATTGAGTCCATCTGAACAATCCACCTCAACTCCCTACGCAATAGTGCCCTTTCTAAGTCACCTCCTCTTAGTCCTAAACTTACCCTCTCAATCGCAAATGCTTGTAAAAGGTTAAAGTCTGACGCGTGTGCCTGAAAGAAATGTCGTGCTACCGAAGTAATTTTCTTAAACGCCTGAAGATCTTTTGAGGCGTTTTTGATGTTTCTTACGTGTTCAAGTATTCTAAACCTTACTTCACGGGTTGTCATCCCTATATAGGGGAGCCCGCAAGGACAGGTGACGCAATAGATGACGCCTTTAGATTTACACCCCAGACATTCCCTGATTTTGAAGGTATGGGTCTTAGAGGAATCAGTGAATACATCTGTCTGATACATATACCGACAGGCAGAACAGTTTTTACATTTGTAGAAGCCCTTTTTTCTTACTGTTGAGAGGAAAGTTGCTTGTGTAGTGGGGACAAAATGACTGGTCACAAGTTTGTTTCTAAGGTTGGGAGATTTGCGACTACTCATTGTGATTTTATCGCCTAAGGCTTTCTTAAGATCTGAGTCAGTCATGAGGATCTTCCAGTGACTTTGGAGTGTTGTACGTAATTGGGACCATTGTCCGTTGTAAGTGCCTATGAAGCGGATTTTACAGTCTGAGCTAGTTTTGCTTTTGGGGTATAATAGAGTATCTCTGGGGGTAGCTAGAGCTAATTTATAACCCTTCTCTACACTGCATTTACTATACCCTCGCTGGCTAAATCTTTCCCTCATCTCCCCTGCCCTTGCAGAAAAGTCTCTCTCTGTAGAGACATTGCGTCTAAGTCGCAGAAATTCACTTTTGGGGATGCCTCTAATTTGGTGTTCTGGGTGGAAGCTGGATGCATGGAGCATGGCATTTGTGGCTGTTTTTTTGCGGAAGATGTCAGTGTGTAGTGTACCATCAGGGCCTATATTAATATAAAGGTCCAGAAATTCCACCTGCGTGTTACTGCAACTGAAGGTAAGTTTGATATTCATGTTGTTGCGGTTGAGAACATTGACGAAGCCCTTGAACCCCGCGGCAGAACCCTGCCAGAGGATCAGCACATCATCGATGTATCTCAACCACAACAACACGTGCTGAGTAAACATGACGTTTTCCTCAGAGAACACAACCTCCCGTTCCCATCAGCCCAGGAAGAAATTGGCATAGGAGGGTGCGCAGGTGGCCCCCATCGCAGTACCTCTCTTCTGCAAATAGTACCTACTCCTGAAGACAAAGTAGTTATGAGTGAGAATAAATCTCAGTAACTTCAGGATAAGGTCCATCAGTCCAGTGGAGACATTCTGCATGGACAGATAAAATCGTGTGGCGCGCAGACCATCCTCATGGTCAATGCATGTATAAAGAGACTCCACATCACAGGTCGCCAGAAGTGTATTCTCATCGACCGTGATGTGGGCTAGGCGCGCCAACACGTCCATGGTGTCTCGAATATAAGATGGTAAAGTCTCCACTGAACATTGCAGAAAAGAGTCTATGAATCTGCAGATGGGTTCGCATAGCCCCCCTATGCCTGACACAATGGGCCTCCCCGGGGGGTGGGTCGGGTCCTTGTGCACCTTGGGCAGCAGATAAAATGTTGGAACTCTAGGAAATTTCAAGGTCAAAGCCTGACTATTACGTTCTGTGATATAGTTGTCTAAAACAGCTGACCTCAATATACGGTCAATCTCAGCTTTAAAGCGGATAGTGGGGTCTGAGGCAATTTCTGTGTAGCATGTATGATTTTTTAGTTGTTTATATGCTTCTTTTTCATACATCACCTCAGGCCAGATGACTATATTGCCGCCTTTGTCACTGGGCTTGATGACAATGTCCCGCATCTCCTTCAGTTCCTTTATCGCCATAGACTCCGTTCTTGTGAGGTTGGCGTCATCCATTTTAGTTGATATTTTCTTGAAGTCTTCCATGACCATCTTCAGGTATACTTCCACTGGAGGGCAGATCTGCCATGGAGGGCAGAAGGTCGACTGTGGTTTCAAGTGTGATAAAATGTCCTGTTCTTCTATCTGTATGATGCCTTGGTCATCTAGTAGAGATTCAAGTTCTTGTAGATGTGTGTGCTCTTGTGTATTTAGTTGTAGCTGCTCCACATTCTCATCATTGCTTCCACGTTCCTTGGAGAAAAATTTGTACAAAAGAAGCTTTCTGCAAAATAAATTAACATCTTTAATCCACTCGAAGTGGTTCATGCAGGCGGTTGGGGCAAAGGAGAGACCTCGTCGCAACACTTTTTCCTGGTCTTCTGTAAGAGTAATACTTGACAAGTTAATAATCGTCATTTCATTGTCCATATTCATGATGGTATTACTCACTTGGTTTTTTGTGTTACAATCGTGCGTCCCCTTAACTCTCTTTGCTCCCCTCCTTGTCCTCCTTCTAGTGTGGAAAGCTTTGTACCTGTGTCTAAAAAATGCAACCGATTTGCTGATTGGGATACAGAAGAAGTGCTTTCGGCGTCTGACAGTTCTAAGTCAGACGCAGATACCCCAGATGATATAGAGACCGAGTTGGTTTTTTTATTATGGAGTTTTCTGCTTGCACTCTTATTTCTGCTTGTTCGTCTCCCACTGTGCCACTTATAGACAGTATTATTTTTATAGTCCTCTTGGTCACGTTCAAATTTGTTTTTCTTGAATGCAATAAGATCTTGCTCAAATTTGTCAAGATCTTTTTCAATTCGTTTGAATTGACTTGTTTCTGTATCTGTTAGTTCTTTCTCAATTGCATCAATTTGTGTAGTAAATTCTCTTACACGGGCCTGATCATGCTCTATCAATATTTTAATTAGAGCGAAGGAGCAGGTACTAAGGCTTTCCTCCCACTGTTGTTTAAGTTTAATATCTGAAAACTCAAATGATGGGAACGTTTGAACCCTTAAGCCTCTGGGTATAAACTGGTATAACAGGTATTTCTCTAATGCAGTCTTGTTCCACCATGAACGTAATCGTTTCTGGGATAGTTGTTTCAAGACTTTGATTTTATCACCACTCCCTGTTGTTTGTGAGACTGGGGTCTGAGAGATATCTGATATATTGATGTTAAATGCCTCATTAGCGTACGCACGGCGGCGTTCCTCACTAGCCACAAAATCCATTAAAAACTGTTCTGCGAAAGCAAAAGCTAAATAGCACTCAATCAAGGGAGCTGGGGTCTAGAGACCAACAAAGTTAGTGTGTGGAATAGTTTGCAAGAGAGAAAGGAGGGACCCCGCATCCACAAGAAAAATAAGTACAACTAAATACCGACACTGGATAAATACAATATACAGTGATATGTCGGTGGTGCTATAAGGGCAGTTAAATAGGATGAGAGAGAGAAAAAGGCCCTAAAAAAGCACTCTAGTATGTATGAAAGTACAAATCACATAATATTTATTGATATATTGTCACAGAACAAAGGTTTAAAACAAAGCACAGAAATGGTTAAAATACAGCATGGATCCCCTGTTCATTACAAAGCTTGACACATCCTCCAAAAAACATGCCCTAATGGAAACAAAACCAAAAGTCAAAATTGACTCAGATGATATTCTAAGGTACCTGACAAGGTAAATCTGGTATGGCAGCCAACAGACTAAATAACCATGGCTATGGCTACGTGATCATCAGCAAGAAATCAAAACATACTACTATCCCCTGCAGTATAGGGTTTGTCTATGGTGACAAAAAGTAGCATGTGAGTAACAGCAGAGATACACAATATAGAGCCTAAAAAGCACATGTAGGCCTGTTAATAAGGAAAGTAATACATCACCTATGGTCAGGTACAAAAAAATCGGTGAATGGAAGGAGGAGACAAGGAGAAATGCTTACAGCATAGTAACGTGACCCAGAGGGGGGACAAACCAGGGGATCCTGCCTGCTACACCTGCTCCTACGCGTTTCGGCCAAGAGCCTTCTACTGGGAGTGGTGATGTAAGCAGGGTAACATGCAAGTTAAAAAGGAACCTAATTGGGCTAGTGAGTGTGATCACCTGGCAAAAAACAGGCAGGGATAAATTGTGCAAAAGACAAACAGGTGTATGTTAAGGGTATAACTCAATGAGTCAATGATGGTCACAGTTTCTAAGCCAATGCAAAATCGTTTTATGGGAACACTTACAATCATCCATAAGAGGCAGCAATTACATAGATACCTTCCTGGTGTGTCCACTGCATATGACATCTAACAAGAAGCCACAGGTGCAATAAGGGCTCTTTCAAAGCATTTTGTATTTGAGGGCAAAAAACGGGCCTCACGGATGCCACTGCGCATGTCCGTGACGTCATAACGTCGCGCCTAGATACTCAGGCGCCCTGAGTCTAGTGATGGTCCATGCGTGCCAAAGGATATTATGGGCGGCTCACTGCGCATGCGCGCCTCTACATAAGACATATAATTGTAGCAGGCAGGCTGAACTCGCACTGCTTCGCGTTCTGCGCATGCGCGCCTGTGTATAAGGGAGGCCCAAGTGATAGACAGGTGTACCCACACTACTCCGCTCACCGCGATCGCGCTGCACCCACAATTATGGGCACAATGTACATGAAGGCACTGCCACGGTCAGTACAAGGACAAAGGCAGCCTAAAGATGTAAGAAATCACAATTAATCACTCCATAACGGGAGCCAAACAAATAATGGCATGGTCAGAATCACTGTGGAAGTCATAGGAGCAGTTAAAGCACATGCTGCCAAGTCATGGCCGGGAGCACCTGCAAGTAACCATAAAGGAATAAGCTTGAAGTGATATTATGCCCCACAGATATATTATACATGTAAATACTTTTTAAGTAAAGTCCAAGCCAGTACATCAATTAATGTGCATTGTTATTCACAGACAAAATTCAGAATAACAGATGATCCACCTCATGGCTGTAAACTGGCAGTATGTTTGTACGTGCGTGAGGGAAGGAGTGATATAATTCTCCTGTTGGTCATTATTAATATATCCTACATTCAGACATGACTTAAAGTACATAAACTCTACTTCCCTCAGAGTGCATGAGTTAAAGTCCAAACTTGGTAGAAGAAGCATAATATGCAACTGGATTTATCATTTCACTGTAGTGGAGCCAGATGGTGTCTTTCCAGATATTCGTCTCTAAATAGTGATGTGAGATGATATATATAGCAGTGCTGAGCGAGACAGCAATAAGTCCCTCTGAAAGTATCCAAACGAAGATGGAATGTAAGTCTTTTGTGGTCAGCTACCGGCCGTGTGACATGCAAACCCAGGACTCTGTGAATAAAAGGGGGGAGAGGGGGAGAAAGGGAGGAGTGTATGAGATTCTCATCGTTAAAATTATACTATTGTTACCAATAGGCATCTGTAACATATATATATATATATATTTCTGAAACCGCCGTATGCCTGTCTGTCTGTCCTCTGTCCCTAGGGGCAATAGCATTGGACCTGAGGCACGTCACTCCGCCTCAGGCCAATGAGATGGCTCCCTTGGCCCGCCCACCCCCGCACACCTCTCATTGGCTGGTGTGGTCACACACACACACTCACTCTCCCTCACACCGCGTGCTCCTCTCCAAGATGGCCTACCACACGATGTGCAGCAGCCCAGGTAACACAGTACATCCTGCGCCTCACACCCCTCCCGCAGGCTTGCCACCTTACACCCCGCGCCTCACACCTTACACCCTGCGCCTCACACCTTACACCCCGCGCCTCACACCTTACACCCCGCGCCTTACACCCTGCGCCTCACACCTTAAACCCCTGCCGCAGAACACCCCTGCGCGTCCCGCATCAACCGCACAGGAAGAAGCGGCGGAGCAGCCGCCCGGGGGAGCGCACCATTACCCCGCGCCTCAGGCCAAGAACACACATGGCGCTTCCTGCCGCCGCCTGCACGCGCCTCCATTGACCGGACAGCCCAGCGGGGGAACAAGCGGCCGGCGGGGGGGGAAGCGGCCGAGCCATCGGGAACGGGGGGGGGGGGGTTGGAGAGGCCCGAGGAACAGGGGGGGGGGGAGGGAGTGACCAAAGCCATCGGATAACAAGCAGGGGGGGCGCCCAGCCAGCAGGGGAACGGACGCACGCATGGGGGGGGGCAAGCGGATACATACATTATGACAATACATATTTCCCCTTCCCCCCCTTCCCTCTCCCGCCTTCCCCCACTCCTCCCCTTCCACTCCCTTCCTCCCCCCAACCTTAAACCCCCCTCCACACCCTCCCCCCTCCACCTCCACCCCCCTCCACCCTCCACCTCCACCCCCCCTCCACTCTTTCCCCCCTGCACTCCCTCCACTCCCTCCCCCCCTTCCACTCCCTCCCCCCCTCCACTCCCTCCCCCCCCTTCCACTCCTTCCCCCCCTCCACTCCTTCCCCCCCTCCACTCCTTCCCCCCCCCTCCACTCCTTCCCCCCCCTCCACTCCTTCCCCCCCTCCACTCCTTCCCCCCCTCCACTCCTTGCCCCCCCTCCACTCCTTCCCCCCCTCCACTCCTTTCCCACCTCCACTCCTTCCCCCCCCTCCACTCCTCGCCCCCTCCACTCCTCAACTCCCCTCCCCCTCCCCTGCCCCCTCCCCTTCCTTCCCTCCCTCCTGTCCCCCCCCTCCCCTCCTTCCCCTCTCCTCTCCTCCCCCCTCCACTCCTCAACTCCCCCCCCTCCCTTCCCCCCCCTCCCCTCCACTCCTCAACTCCCCCCCCTCCCCTCCCTCCCCCCTCCTCTCCCCTCCCCCTTATTCTCCCCTCCCCCTCCCCCTCCTCCCCCCTCCCCCTTCCCCCCCTCCCCGCCTCCACCCCCCCTATCCCCCCTTCCCCTCCTCCCCCCTCCCCCTTCCCCCCCTCCCCGCCTCCACCCCCCCTATCCCCCCTTCCCCCTCCTCCCCTCCACTCCTCAACCCCTCCCCTCCTCCCCCCAACTCCTCCCCCCTTCCACTCATCCCCTCCCCACCTCCACTCCCCCCCTCTCACCCCCTCCACTACACCCCCCCCACTCCTCCCCCTCTCCCCCCCCCCACCTTCCTGCCTCCCCCCGCCCCCCCCCCCCGCCTTCCCGCCTCCCCCCCCTTCCCGCATCGTATTACATTTTATTCCATCTTTCTTTTCAACATTATTATCCAACCTTTACAACAAATAGTCACCTATTGTTCCACGATTTATAAATAATACTACCTATTACGTATTTACATCCCGGGCAACGCCGGGTATATCAGCTAGTATATATATATATATATATATAAAAATGGGGGGCAGCTGGCACTCCAAATACAAAGTGAAATGGGAGGTGCATGTCCTATAATCATGAACAAACAAAGCAGTCAACCCTCGCAATGGCAGACAGCACTCAATGGTAAGTGAAAAGGCATCATTCTGACTTTTTGAGACTCGAAAACTGGATTTCCCAAAACAAATGGTTTTTAAACACTGACAAGACTGTAACAATGGTATTTGGGACAAAAACTAATTTTTTAAAGCTTCCAGTGACTGAGCTCCAGAATAGAACCAACAATAACACCACCCTAACCCCTGTCACTAGTTTTAAATTCCTGGGTATATGGTTTGACTCCCACTTAACATTCGGGATGCACATTGATACCCTGACAACCAAGACCTATGCCAAACTAGGGGTACTTTACAGGAACAAATCCTCCCTAAGTCTGCTGGTAAGAAAGCGTATCGCACAGCAGATGCTAATGCCAATTATTGACTATGGAGATATAGTATATGGCTCGGCACCTCAAACCCACCTTAGCAAACTTGACACCCTCTACAATTCAATTTGTCGTTTTGTTCTCCAATGCAACTACAACACACATCACTGCGAAATGCTCAAAGAACTCACTGGTGTGAGGATTCAGGGATCGCGGCATCCGCGCCCTGGTCCCCCTTCCCCTGCGGTTACTCCCGCTACCGTGGCGCGCGCCTCTCGCTGGCGTCACTCACCTTCGGCGGTCCTGGGGGTTCCCCGCTGTGCTCTGTGTCCTCGGATGCCCGCGGGATCTGCATTCCCGCATACGGCCGCCATATTCCCCAGCCGCGCGCCTGAACAGCGCGCGCCGGGTGAGGTTAATTTATTCACTGCTCTTGCAGTGAAGACCCGCCCCCAGCACACTAAGAGGACCTCCTACCAAGACAAGAGTCCTCACCTGCCTGCCAATCAAGGGGACCTATCCAGGATAGCTCCACGCAGTCCTCCAGGCCTGCCCCCACCTCTGATTGGTCAGTCACACTTTATAATGCCAGTCCTTCCTCTTACTCATTGCTCGACATAGTTTTCACTTGGATTACTACTCTGGCGTTTTCTCTCTTATTCTCTCAGGTTACGACTTGGCTTGGCGGACGTCTCTCTCTGGCTCTAGACCCCTGCTTGGACAAACGACCTTCCGGAATTCTCCAATCCCAGACTTTGGCTAACGGCAACGTTAACGGCATTTCTACACCGGTACCGGCAAGTATTGCTAGCTAAACACACCTGGCCTGGCAACGCCAAAATCACCACACTCCGGACACGCTCCCTTTGCTGCGGGTGCGTGCTTCTATACGTTCCTCACCTCAGTGAAAGGAACGGGTCTGGTCTGCAGGCAGCACCGGCGTAACATTATGTCGAGCCCACAAGACGCAGACCAGACTGTGGACTCTATGATGACGGCCATGTACCAACAAATACAGGCCTTAACGGATCAAGTGGCTCTCCTCTCCCAACAGGTATCGGACCGCCCTTTACAGGCTCCGCCTGCGGCTGCACTCCCGGCGCAGCCTGACTTATCTTTCACTTCATTTTCAGTTCCGAAGATTCCGGCTCCAAGGCCCTACGCAGGGGATCCACACGCCTGTCGTGGCTTTCTCAACCAGTGCGAGATCCAGTTCGAGATGGCTCCCCAGTTGTTTGCTACTGGCCGGAAAAAGGTAGCCTACGTATATAGTCTGCTCACAGGTAATGCACTGGCATGGGCCTCTCCGATCTGGGAACTACGCCCTGATATTACCCGCGATTACGCGGCCTTCAGACGGGACTTTCGACAGGTTTTTGATACCCCCGCACGTCAAGAGACTGCTTCTGATACCCTGCTAGAGCTTACACAGGGACGTCGGCCTGTGGGTCAATACGCCTTGGAATTCAGAACTGTAGCAGCTGAGACTCATTGGGGTCAGGAGGCCTTAGTCGCCGTCTTCTGGAAAGGTCTATCGGAGTCTCTGAAGGATGAACTTGCTTCCCACACCAGGCCAGAGTTACTGGAGGATCTCATCACCCTGGCTACGCGTAGGGATCAGCGCCTTCAGGTACGCCGCGCTCAGCGTCAGCTTCCCCGGGCTACGCCTTTCCGTGCTTCCTTTTCCAGGTTATCTACTAACCAGAGACCCGTCGTCTCCCCGTTACCGGCGCTGGAAGCTCCAGAGCCGATGCAACTTGGAGTTCAGCAACCTCGGGCACCGTCACGACAACGTCGCTCTACTGGGGAATCGTGCCATCATTGCGGAGCTTCTGAGCAGCGTACCCGTAACCATCCACCATCTCCGGGAAACGACTAAGCCCAGTGAGTACGAAGGGGCGCTCTCTGGGTACTGAATCTCCTTGTCCCCCTCCCAGAAGGGAACTTCCCAAAAGATTGACTATTCCCGTCTCCCTTTCAGGACCGACTTTCCGCACCTCTACTGCTGCATTTATCGAGGGAATTTCATAGATCAAACCTTTTCTGAGCAAAATCAAATTCCGCTTTCCAGGAAGGACTCTCCCGTTGCCTTGGTCGGGATTGATAATCGACCTCTCACCCCGGCTTATATCTCCTTAGAGACCGGACCTATCACCCTTTCTACTCATTCTCACAAAGAGACTCTGGGTTTTGATGTTATTCATGCCCCAGGAACACCTATCACGCTTGGCTTGCCCTGGTTACAGAAGCATAATCCACTCATCGATTGGGTTTCTCCTAACCCTATTAACTGGAGGTCAAGGTCAGAGAAACCTTTTTCCTCTATCAAGCAACCATCCTTTCTATTAGCCAACACATCAAGTTCTCGGAGGGACTTACCTTCTCCATACGCCGAATTCTTGGACGTTTTCAGCAAGGCACAGTCTGAACTTCTACCTCCTCATCGTTCCTACGATTGTCCGATTGATCTGGTACCTGGTTATACCTTGCCTAAAGCCAAATCTTATCCTCTCTCGTTGCCCGAGACCAAAGCTATGGACGAATATATTCGTGAGAATCTTAAGCGGGGCTTCATACGTCATTCCAATTCTCCTGCGGGGGCTGGATTCTTCTTTGTCAAAAAGAAAGATGGTACTCTCAGACCATGTATTGATTACCGGGGTCTGAACCATATCACGGTGAAGAATCGTTATCCACTCCCACTCATCTCCGAACTCTTTGATAGACTTCAGGGGGCCAATCTCTTTACTAAACTGGATCTCCGTGGGGCATACAACCTCATCCGCATCCGGGAGGGCGATGAATGGAAGACTGCCTTCAACACCCGTAGCGGACACTACGAATATCTAGTGATGCCCTTCGGGTTATGCAACACACCGGCAGTTTTTCAGGACTTCATCAATGACATCTTTCGAGACGTTCTTAATATATTTGTCATTGTATACCTGGATGACATCCTTATTTTTTCTCAAAACTTACAGGATCATATCATCCATACGAAGTTTGTGCTTTCACGCCTCCGCGAGAACCGGTTGTTTGCTAAAATGGAGAAATGCATTTTTCATCAGTCCACCACTTCTTTTCTCGGATACATCATCTCCAACAAAGGCTTGGCCATGGACCCAGAGAAGCTAAAGGCCGTCGTGGATTGGCCACAACCCAATTCCCTCAAATCTGTTCAACGGTTTTTGGGTTTTTCTAATTATTACCGGAAGTTTATCCGCAACTTTTCTACCATTGTCGCTCCTATCACGGCACTGACCAAAAAAGGTGCAGACCCTTCATCTTGGTCTCCAGAAGCTGTCACGGCATTCGAGACACTGAAACAAACTTTTGTCTCTGCTCCCATCCTTCGACACCCTAACACGAATTTCCCCTTCACCTTAGAGGTTAACGCTTCGGACTGTGGGGCTGGGGCGGTTCTGTCGCAGAAATTTTCTTCCCAGGATAAACTTCATCCTTGCGGGTTTTTCTCCAAAAGATTTTCATCGGCAGAGAGGAATTATGACGTGGGCAATAGGGAACTTTTGGCCGTCAAGATGGCTCTTCAAGAATGGAGACATCTTCTAGAGGGGTCAAAAGAGCCATTCACCATTCTTACGGACCATAAGAACTTATTGTACATTGAGAATGCCCGTCGCTTAGGTCCTCGCCAAGCTCGCTGGTCGTTATTTTTCTCTAGATTCAATTTTGTTCTCTCATACATTCCCGGCACTAAGAACGTCAAGGCGGATGCTCTCTCCCGGCAATACTCTTCTGAAGAGAGATCAGAGAAATCCACTGAGTCCATCCTCCCTAAACAAAGAATCTTAGCAGCTGTGGCATTCAAGAATCTTGAGAGGATCATCAAGTCTCAAGAGAACCTCCCGTCCGGTCTTGTGGTTCCTAAAGACTCTTTGTATGTGGAACCCAAATTTATCCCTGAAATACTGGACTGGGGACACGCCGTCCGTTCGGCAGGGCATCCTGGATTCAAGAAAACCTTGGACCTCATCCGTCGTACCTTTTGGTGGCCCAATATGGCTAAAACCATTCTGGAATTTACACGGTCCTGTCCGGTATGTGCGCGTAACAAGATTCCTCGTCAGAAACCTCAGGGTCTTCTCTTACCTTTACCTATTCCGGAGCGTCCCTGGTCCCACATTTCGATGGATTTTATTGTGGAGTTGCCTAGGTCGAATGGCATGAATACCATTCTTGTGGTAGTGGATCGGTTTTCCAAGATGGCACACTTTATTCCTCTCAAAGGATTACCCTCCTCACCCGCCCTTGTGGATATTTTTTCCAAAGAGATTTTCCGGATCCATGGGATTCCCACATCCATCGTGTCCGATCGGGGTTCCCAGTTCGTCTCCAAGTTCTGGAGAAATTTCACCAAGGGACTAGGTATCTCGTCTTCCTTTTCTTCTGGATATCACCCTCAATCCAACGGACAGACCGAGAGGGTTAATCAATCCCTCGAGAAATACTTAAGGTGCTTCGTCTCTAATTCTCAGGATGACTGGGCAGAATTACTTACCTGGGTTGAGTACGCATTCAATTCTTCCAGGAATGAGTCCACTCACGAGACCCCCTTCTTTATCAACTACGGATTCCATCCGGCTCGCCTACCTATTACCAAAGAATCCTCTGGGGTACCAGCTGTGGACGAACATATTGCTCTCCTACAAGACTCTTGGTCCAGAATACAATCTGCATTACAAAAGGCATCCTTGACATCTAAAAATCAGGCTGATCGTCACCGTCGTCCGGCACCCGAATACAAACCCGGGGACAAGGTTTGGCTATCATCCAAGAACATCCGTCTCAAAACGCCTTCCCTCAAATTGGCTCCTAGGTTCCTGGGTCCCTTTTCCATTTTGGAGCAGGTTAATCCGGTTTCTTTTCGACTCCAACTTCCTCAAAGCATGAGAATTCCGAATGTCTTTCACACCTCACTTCTCAAACCTTTTATCTCCAGTAGCCTCTTTCCGGATCACACTTCTAAACCAGATCCTGTGATGGTACAGGGTAACGAAGAGTATGAAATACAGGCTCTACTGGATTCCCGTCTTTCAAGAGGTAAAGTCCACTTCTTGGTCCACTGGAGAGGTTTTGGACCCGAAGAGAGGTCATGGGTACCCCTGAAAGATATTCATGCTCCAGGACTCCTCAAACGCTTTCGAAAGAAGTTTCCATCAAAACCATGGAAGGATCGTCCTGAGGCCGATCCTGAAGGGGGGGGGGGTACTGTGAGGATTCAGGGATCGCGGCATCCGCGCCCTGGTCCCCCTTCCCCTGCGGTTACTCCCGCTACCGTGGCGCACGCCTCTCGCTGGCGTCACTCACCTTCGGCGGTCCTGGGGGTTCCCCGCCGTGCTCTGCGTCCTCGGATGCCCGCGGGATCTGCATTCCCGCATACGGCCGCCATATTCCCCAGCCGCGCGCCTGAACAGCGCGCGCCGGGTGAGGTTAATTTATTCACTGCTCTTGCAGTGAAGACCCGCCCCCAGCACACTAAGAGGACCTCCTACCAAGACAAGAGTCCTCACCTGCCTGCCAATCAAGGGGACCTATCCAGGATAGCTCCACGCAGTCCTCCAGGCCTGCCCCCACCTCTGATTGGTCAGTCACACTTTATAATGCCAGTCCTTCCTCTTACTCATTGCTCGACATAGTTTTCACTTGGATTACTACTCTGGCGTTTTCTCTCTTATTCTCTCAGGTTACGACTTGGCTTGGCGGACGTCTCTCTCTGGCTCTAGACCCCTGCTTGGACAAACGACCTTCCGGAATTCTCCAATCCCAGACTTTGGCTAACGGCAACGACAACGGCATTTCTACACCGGTACCGGCAAGTATTGCTAGCTAAACACACCTGGCCTGGCAACGCCAAAATCACCACACTCCGGACACGCTCCCTTTGCTGCGGGTGCGTGCCCATATACGTTCCTCACCTCAGTGAAAGGAACGGGTCTGGTCTGCGGGCAGCACCGGCGTAACAATTGGTCATCACTCGAGTCTAGGTGCAAAGTTCACCTTTCCTGTCTTGCCTTTAAATTCTTTCTGGGCAAGCTATCTGAACAAGCGCCTCACCCCTACCACATGCAGCACTTATCATCTGAGATCTGACTCCAAAAGACTGTTCATGGTCCCAAGGCTCAATAAAGTATCCGGACGTTCTCCTTCTCCTTCCGTGCACCCCAAAACTGGAACAGTCCACCGGAGACTCTCACATCCACCACCAGCTTAAGTTCTTTCAAATCTAAGGCTGTCTCACATTTTAATCTGGCCTGTAACTGTTTCATACGCCCATAATATATATTTTCTTTAACTGTGCATGCAATGTCTTGTATATAATGTATACCCTGTTCATTTATGTAACTGTATTTGTAGCCATGTATTATTTGTCTTAACTCTATGCCCAGGACATACTTGAAAGTGAGAGGTAACTCTCAATGCATTACTTCCTGATAAAATATTTTATAAATAAATAAATAATGTTGGGATCTACCTGCTAGGTAGGACTGAAACCAGTTTAAAGCATACTTACCTATTCCAGAGCTCTGGAGTTTGTTAAGCATGATAGCATGATCAAGAGTATCAAAAGCAATAGCAAAAAGCAACAAAAGGAATATTGCACCAGTGAGTTGTTCACGTTCCATTCCACACTGGATTTCACTGCTTGCTGTGGAATGCTACATCCTTAACCCCAGTGTGGTTCTGCACATGTAAGTGTTTGTTAGTTAGTTAGTGAGGCTCTGCCGTATTCTGATAGTTTATACTGTACTGATTTTATACCTTTTGTTTTGTGTGTTTGTCTGTTTTCTCCCACATATACGAACCTATAATGGGATGGGGAAATGGGGAAAAGAACCCTTGCAACTGCTCAAAGGAGAACTACTGGCATATGATTGGTGCTGCAATCTGGGGTAAACAATGGTAGGTACTATGAAGAAAAAAGAACCTCAATCGTCGAGAGCAATCTATCAATACTTGACCTTGTATTGGTGCATACAATGCCATGTACTGGGCACCTTCAACACTCCGGAAACATTCATTTTGGTCCCTTTAAATAATTACTGTTAGTAGTAAGGTCTAGTAGTGATATAGGGTTAACCACGACTTGGTTATCCCCTTATCCAGACCAACACTTAGGGGTGATTATTTACTGTAGGGTACTTACTACCATTTGCATGGACGTGTCATTTTGTCCAGGATATTTTGTCATATAGTTATTTGGGGCTAACCAGTATCAGGCTAGCCCTCTATCCAGACCTGCACCTAGGTGATACCCCAATGTCCCTTCATGGTCAATTAACTATTCTGGGTTAACTATGTACAGGCTATCCCACTATACGGACCAATAGTAAACAGCATAGTGACTATAGCTACTATATTCAGACATCTTGTAGTTTTAAAGGTGCCCAGTATTTTACACTGTATGCAACTCTTGCTAGGTCAATATAGTGATATAGAGTTAACCATCATTGGGCTATCCCCTTAGGCAGACCGACACCTGGGAGTGGCCATTCCAGGCATTTACTATCAATTGCATGGGGCTAACTGTCACTCATGAATGTTTTTCAACCAGATGTATTAAGCACAGATTAGCCTATTAGTGTCTACATGAGTAGAGCTCCTTAGCATCCAGTAGTACTGATAGTGGGTTGTTTATCTGTGCATTAGTGACAGAATACCCCACTATAACCAACTTTATTGGACATTGTGTGGTCAGTCATATTATTCTACATTTAGGTATTCCACCTTTGTACGGACACAGACGCATATGTGTAAAAGTATTGAATTTTATACATTATTTATTGTCGTGTACCTTGGTAGTGGGTTGTGCTACTTTTCTTTTCTATTTATGTATTTTGTCTAGACACAACAAATGCTGTATGCAACACCATACCTGTTCTATACGCGCTGCCTTTCTCTACGCATGCAACAGCCAAACAGCCTGAAGAATATGTTCCTAAATGTTGGCCTTCTAGTCGTGGCGCGTTCTCTCTCATTCTCTTCACTGTAAGGGAATCAAAAATCATTAAGTCCAAGGTACAACTTCTGATGCTTAATCTCCAGGCCAATAATTCCTTGTGGTCCATCTGAAGAAGTGTTGGTCGTGCACCATACAAAAAGCTGAGGTTACTGCAACATCTTTTAAAGCCAATTAAAAGTAATTAAAATACAAAAGATCGAGTTCTAGAAGGACCATATTGCATTTTGCTGTCAGAGGTATCGTTAAAGGGTTTATTACTTACTGTACGTCCCATATTGTTTGCAGTCTGGGTTTAATAGATGAGCGTTGGAACACTCTTTTATTCCTGAAAAATAAAAAAAGAGTACCAAAAAATGCTTTTATATTCACAGAATAGAAAGTATATGAGAAGAATATATGCAATCATCAGTCTTTTTCAAAGAGGCTAAAATAACAGGTATGCATCCTGCCTAGCCTGCATAGGTGGTAGAATGCCATGACCAGGGGGCACACCCCCCCCCCACCCCCTGTCACCTGATTGGCTGCTGCGGCAGCCGTAGGCGGGGAGGGGCTTAGGGAATTAGGCCAGCAGCCGGGAGCGAGTGCTTTCACTTGCTCCTGGCTGTAGTGGTTGAGTAGACCTTTGGACATTTCTGCAGAGCTAAGTAAAAGTTTGCTCCCCGCCCTGCCCCCGGTCCCCATGGCGGCAGAACGGGAGTAGGAAGCCGGGGGATTGGGTTGGCGAGCGGGAGCTTGCCTGCTGCCCCACGTGGTGAGCCGGGGGGAGTTAGGTTAGATTTGTGCCTTATGGTCTCGCTGCATCCCCCCCTACCCCCCAAGGCGGCTGCACGGGGTGGGGGTGGATGGTGGGCTCAGGGGGCGAGGTCTGGCGGGCGGGTTCTCCCCCGATCGAGTTGGCGAGCATGTCCCGGCAGCCACCCCCTGCACCTGGTCCCCGTGGTTGCCCGCTCGGGCGGGAGGTGGAGGCGGCGGTGGTGGCATGTTGCTGGGGCATGTGCACGCCCTTCTCTCCACCCCTCCCGGCTGATTGTATGGATTCCTCCGGGGGTTAGGTGGGAGTGAGAAACCCTCAAACTATACCAGGAAAAGCAGAGCCGGAACCAATGAGTTCTATGGTGAGTGTATGAACCTCATTCTGCGATATGTCCACCTCTGTCCGGATACTGTTGAGCTCCTCGCGAGAAACATCCACGGAGCATCGCTTACGTAGTGACTTAGAGGACCGGATGACTGAGCTGAAGACAGCGAACATTACCATTTTCACCATGGTCAAGAAACAGACCCGCTCAGACAAAGTTATTGCTGAATTTCAGCAGAAAAAGGAGGAGGTTAAAAAAAAGGCCCTTGTAGCTTGGACTATCTCAGAAGGAGTCTCTCAGTCTCAGTGTAGAGCTCAGAGGCTCTCGAAAGGAGGTTGACAGCCTCAGTACGGACCTCAAAGTCTCTCGAACAAAAATTTGCAGTTTCTGTGCCAGGCTGGAATTCTCCCAGAAAGAGTTTCATAGCCTAGGTACCGAGCGGGAGATCTTGCAGACAGAAGTCCATACACTCAACTTAGAGCTGGATGTTTCTCGCCAGGAGCTCAACAGTATCTGGACAGAGGTGGACATATCGCAGAATGAGATTCATACACTCCGCATAGAACTGGATGCCTCACACCAAGAGATCAGCAGTTGCCGCACAGAACTGGAAGTCTGTAAAAAGGAACTTCATAGTCTCGCTGAGGAGCAGGACATCTCTCAAAAAGATGTCCGCAGGCTTAATAAGGATCTTAAGGTCTCTCAGAAGGAGCTTCAGACTCTCAACCTAGAGATAGAAGTCTTTTGCCATGAGACCAGAAGACTCAAAACAGAAGTGTGTAAATGGAAGGAGGACTACAAGGAGGTCCTGAATATTACAGAGACTGTAAAAAGAGAAAATACAAAGCTGAAAGAAGACCATTCTGATTTGGCTGACCATGTCAATGAAAAGAATGAAAAGCTGCATGAGCTAGAAAAAATAAAGAAATTATTGGAAGATGAAAAGTTAAACGCATTGGAGCAACACACACAAGTGCAGAACCAACTGCAAGGTCTGCGTATGCACCTCCAGAATGTAGAGGAGTAGCAGCGATCTCTGCAGGAAGAAAATCTGCTGGCTGCTAACAAAGTAAAGTGCTGCAGGAACATCTGATTACCGAGTGTGTCCCCGCAGAGCAGCATGAAGACTACCCTGAACATCACCAGAGCATCACTGGAGGCCAAGCATGGAGGCCAGGTGACTCTGTACAAGAGGGAGCACAAGCAGGTCCAGAAACTGAGGCAAGCAGCTGCGGCCCAAGCGAAGAAATCTACTGAGCTCCGAAATACAGTTAGGTCCGTAAATAATTGGACACTGACAAAATGTTCATAATTTTGGCTCTGTACGCCACCACAATGGATTTGAAATTAAACAACCGAGATCCAATAGAAGTGTAGACTTTCAGCTTTAATTCATGGGGTTGAACAAAAATATCGTGTGAAACGTTTAGGAATTGCAACCATTTTCATTCACAGTCCCCTTATTTCAGGGGCTCAAATGTAATTGGACAAATTAACACAATCATAAATTAAATGTTCATTTTTAATACTTTGTCGAGAATCCTTTGCAGGCAATGACTGCTTGAAGTCTGGAAATCATGGACATCACCAAACGCTGGGTTTCCTCCTTTGTGATGCTTTGTCAGGCCTTTACTGCAGCTGTCTTCAGTTGTTGTTTGTTCATGGGTCTTTCTGCCTTAAGTTTTGTCTTCAGCAAGTGAAATGCATGCTCGATCGGGTTGAGATCAGGTGATTGACTCGGCCATTGCAGAATATTCCACTTCTTTGCCTTAAAAAACTCCTGAGTTGCTTTCGTAGTATGTTTTGGGTCATTGTCCATCTGTAAAGTGAAGCGCCGTCCAATCAACTTAGCTGATTTGGCTGAATCTGAGCAGACAATATATCCCTATACACTTCAGAATTCATCCGGCTGCTTCTGTCTTCTGTCACATCATCAATAAACACTAGTGACCCACTGCCATTGTAAGCCATGCATGCCCATGCCAGCACACTGCCTCCACTGTTTTACAGATGATGTGGTATGCTTCAGATCATGAGCCGTTCAAGCCTTCTCCATACTTTTTTCTTCCAATCATTCTGGTACAGGTTGATCTAAGTTTCATCTGTCCAAAGAATGCTGTTCCAGAACTGGGCTGGCTTTTTTAGATATTGTTAGTCAAAGTCTAATCTGGCTTTTCTATTCTTGAGGCTTATGAATGGTTTGCACCTTGTGGTGAATCCTCTGTATTTTCTCTCGTGAAGTCTTCTCTTTATGGTAAACTTGGATAATGATATGCCTACCTCCTGGAGAGTGTTCTTCACTTGGCTGGATGTTGTGAAGGGGTTTTTCTTTACCATGGAAAGGATCCTACGATCATCCACCACTGTTGTCTTCCGTGGACGTCCAGGCCTTTTTGTGTTGCAGAGCTCACCAGTGCGTTCTTTTTTTCTCAGAATGTACCAAACTGTTGATTTGGCCACTCCTAATGTTCCTGCTATCTCTCTGATGGATTTTCTATATTTTTGTAGCCTAAGGATGCCCTGTTTCACTTGCATTGAGAGCTCCTTTGACCGCATGTGTTGGGTTAACAGCAACAGCATCCAAATGCGAAAGCCACACCTGGAATCCACTCCAGACCTTTTACCTGCTTAATTGATGATGAAATAACAAAGGAATAGCCCACACCTGTCCATGAAACAGCTTTTGAGTCAATTGTCCAATTACTTTTGGTCCCTTGAAAAAGAGGGGGCTACATATTAAAGTGATGTAATTCCTAAACCCTTTCTCCAATTTGGATGTGAATACCCTCAAATTAAAGCTGATAGACTGCACTTTAAGCCCATATTCATTATTTAACTGTAACTTGAATTTATTTTGGTGCACAGCCAAAATAACAAAACTAGTAATAGTGTCCAATTATTTCCGGACCTAACTGTATAATGAAGAATGCGTTGATGCATACTCAGAACAAGCTCCAGAAACAGGATTCTGTCGCTGATGAGCTAAATGTCTTAAAAAGGCAGAAAAGCAACAGAGTCATACAGAAGTACTACAAAGCTCCTTTCCAAACGAGGTTGGAAAGAGAAAGGTATCTGCGCAAACGCTCTGGAGCTCTCCCCATGCAGGCTGCCTACAGAGGAATGAAAACTTGTTGGCTAAATCACCAGAATAATGCAGCTGGCCTTCTCCAACCCAGATTGGCTAGATTGAGGCAGAACTGTTTTGGTGTTCACACCTCTACAGGTACAACACTAGGTAACTACCAAACTGAGATGCCACGGGAGTCAATCGGTATGGATAAAAACTCCGCCCGACTTGAACCACCCGTCAATATGGTTACAGAACCCAATGCAAGTGGTCACCCTAAACTCAGGGAAGAAATGATCCCCAGACGCAGGGGAAAACTCATGACCAACCGGTCCGAAGAAATACTGTGCATGTAAAAAGTCCTCCTCAAGTGACTGAAGAGTGCTGAGCGCAAGTATCTTCTTGAGGAGACATTATTGGCCTGGAGAAAGGGCTCCAATCCCAGCGGGACTGAGGGTTCTCTTCCTCCATCCACACTGATTCAAACCACAGAGATATCTCGAATGAGAGTGGAAGGATGGTCTTTGGCCGTGGTAAGCCAGAGCTTCCCACAAACAGGGGAGTTATGTAACAGGGACTTATCCCTGTTGAAGAAACTGCCTCTAAATCCAGCAGGGAGCCCGTTAAGTGCAGCCAGGCAATTGACCAGACTCCACCTGCCTAATCAGAGCTCTGTGAAAGAGTGTCATGTGAGACACAGGAAAGATTAATTAGCTCACATCTGGTCTGACACAGGAAAGCAGAGACGACTGCGCACTGTCTTGAGCACAAAGGTGTGCTGGGATCAAGACACCCAGATACCAGACACCTATATTTCATGGACACAGAGGACCCAGGAACCTGCCAGAGACTGACATGGGGGGCCAACTGCTTAAGGTACCTCTTGAGACTTTGGGGTGATAGGCAGCTAATGGGAATATCCCTCCAGTCCTGCGGATAGGGTCTGTGGAAGTAAGTTGGCCCTTACAAAGGGATAGGGGTTTGTTATTGTATGTATATTTTTGTTTGCTGTATTGTTTAAAGGAACAGGCAATACAGCCATATATTCATTTCACCTTAAAAATGGTCTCCATTGCATACTTCTGCACACATCTCTTACATAGCGGCTAAACACAGGCAGAAATTTGGTTGCGGCAAACCAGCTGCGACCAAATGTCCTGGACCGCAAGAGAAGGGCAGTCCTTTATTGTACAGGAAATGTGTCTTTCCCGGGAAGGCCTAAAAGAGGTGTGGTTTTGGGAAAGAAGGAGGGGGAGATGATTCCAATTAGCCAAATGGGCTAAAGGTAGGACTGAGGGTGATTATATAGTAGGTGGAAGGCCTAAGCCTGCTCTGATAAACCCTGGGTGGGATCTGCTTCTTAGTGATGGGAGTGATATGCATGGAGGATATGTAACAAGTCTGTGGAGCTTTTTTTAAAGATCTATCAATCATTTTTATTTGATAGATAATGGTGACTGTGCAATCAATGAAGGAGAAGGTTTTTATTTAGCTAAACTGGTGCAAAAAAAACAAACACATTATTTATAAAGAAAAAATGCCATTGTATTAAATTGGATTTCTTTCTCTGATAAATCAGACAGGAAACTTTAATAACTTGACCTCTATTCTCCTGCAGATGTCATATTATTATTGTGTAATTATTCACATACAAAGACATAAAATTCACTAATGCTATCGCTAATATGAAAATGTAGTAGTAGCAGTCTAATAATTGTAGTAGATTATTGATTACGAGATTAGAAGTCTATGCCCATGCAGTGATATTACTTTAGGTTTACATCCATTAGGTGCACTGCTGAATGCTGATGAATAATGTCTCACTCATTCAGATCGGATTTACAAGGATAACTACGTGATTATTTGGGACCTGAAGCTTAATTCCCAACAGATGTAATGAGATTGTGTAGAACTCTAAGAGGAATTACAAGATGAGCAGAAGGCCACATTTACTCATTCAGTTAAATGAACTATAACCGGGGTGGCCAACTCCAGTCTTCAATACCCCCCAACAGGTCATGTTTTCAGGATATCCCTGCTTCAGCACATGTGGTTCAATCAGTGGTGCAGTCTTTGACTGAGCCACTGATTGAGCCACCTGTGCTGAAGCAAGGATATCCTAAAGACCTGATGGGGGTGGGGAGTCTTGGGGACTGGAGTTGAGAACCCCCGGGCTATCAGATTCCTTTACGACTTTGCACTGCTTTGCTAATGCAACGCTGAGTCCATAATAACTGGAAGATGGTATGCTGTGGGGGGATAAAGCTAATACAAAAGACCTGACATACCTCATCTTCAGTAGTATCCTCACTGAAAATGAAATACATTTAATTTATTAAAACAATCTAAACTTGTAATAAATGTTAAAAAAAAGTACATTTATCCACGTTTCATATCTATTTAAAGTAATTAAACTCGACGGTTCCACACAAGAGGTTGATGTAGATATTAAATGGAGATATATTGGGGGAATCCTTGATGGAGAAGGATTTAGGAGTGCTTGTAGACAGCAGGCTTAGCAATAGTGCCCAATGTCATGCAGTAGCTGCAAAAGGCAAACAAGATCTTATCTTGCATCAAACGGGCAATGGATGGAAGGGAAGTAAACATAATTATGCCCCTTTACAAAGCACTAGTAAGACCACACCTTGAATATGGAGAACAATTTTGGGCACCAATCCTAAGAAAAGACATTATGGAACTAGAGAGAGTGCAGAGAAGAGCCACCAAATTAATAAAGGGGGTGTACAGTACAAGGTAACCTATGAGGAGAGGCTAGCTAAATTAGATTTATTTACATTATTAAAGAGGCGCTAAGAGGGGATATGATAACTATATACAAATATATTTGGGAACAATACAAGGAGCTTTTAAAAGAACTATTCATCCCATGGGCAGTACTAAGGACTCGGGCCATCCCTTAAGGTTGGAGGAAAGGAGATTTCACCAGCAACAAAGGAAAGGGTTCTTTACAGTAAGGGCAGTTAAAATGTGGAATTCATTACCCATGGAGACTGTGATGGCAGATACAATAGATTTGTTCAAAAAAAGGTTGGACATATTTTTAGATGGGAAAGGTATACAGGAATATACCAAATAAGTATACATGGGAAGGATGTTGATCCAGGGATTAATTCGATTGCCAATTCTTGGAGTCAGGAAGGAATTAATTTTTCCCCTTAATTGGGTTTTATGTTTGCCTTCCTCTGGATCAATAAGTAAGTATAGATATAGGATAAAGTCTCTGTTGTCTAAATTTAGCATAGGTTGAACTTGATGGACCTACGTCTTTTTTCAACCTCATCTACTATGTAACTATGTACAAAATAAATCAAATTGGACTCAGTAAAAATATATGCACCTGAATTGAAAACTGGTTGTCATAAATGGAACTTTTTCAGGTTGGGCTAAAGTCATGAGTGGAGTACCTCAGGGATTGGTACTGGGACCCCTGCTTTTTTACTTGTTTGTTAATGACCTTAAGGTTGGTATAGAGAGCAAAGTCTCCATCTTTGCTGATGATACTAATGTGTAAGGCAGTAGAATAAGAGCAGGATCTCTCTCCAGAAGGACTTGGAGACACTGGAAACATGGGCAGGTAAATGGCAGATGAGGTTTAATACAGATAAATGTAAGGTTATGCATTTGGGAAGCAAGAATAAACAGGTGACTTACAAATGAAATGGGGATAAACTGGGGAAATCCTTGATGGAGAAGGATTTAGGAGTGCTTGCAGACAGCATGCTTAGCAATAGTGCCCAAAGTCATGCAGTAGCTGCAAAGGCAAACCAGATCTTATCTTGCATTAAACCGGCAATGGATGGAAGGGAAGTAAACATAATTATGCCCCTTTACAAAGCATTAGTAAGACCACACCTGGAGAACAATTTTGGGCACCACTCCTTAGAAAAGACATTATGGAAATAGAGAGAGTGTAGAGAAGAGCCACCAAATGAATAAAGGGGATGAACAATCTAATTTATGTGGAGAGGCTAGCTAAATTAGATTTATTTACATTAGAAAAGAGGCATCTAAGAGGGGCTATGATAACAATATACAAATATATTCGGGGACAGTACAAGGAGCTTTCAAAATAACTATTCAACCCAAGGGCAGTACAAAGTACTCGGGGCCATCCCTTAAGGTTGTAGGAAAGGAGATTTCACCAGCAACAAAGGAAAGGTTTTTTTTTTATAGTAGGGCAGTTAACAAGTGAAATTCATTACCCATGGAGACTGTGATGGCAGATACAATAAATATGTTTTTAAAAAAAAAGGTTGGACATATTTTTAGAAAGGAAAGGTATACAGGGATATACCAAATACGTATACATGGGAATGTTGTTGATCCAGGAAGTAATATGATTGCCAATTTTTGGAGCAAGGAAGGAATTTATTTTTCCCCTTATGAGATATCGTTGGATGATACAGTAGAGGCAACGTTTATTCGAACATTTGCCGTAAACTAGCCGGGTTACATTCTGGGTATGTGCTGGGTATGTGCTGGGTATGTTCTGGGCTAGTTTGAGGCACGTTTAAGGCATTTCTGCATTGACTAACGACCCATAGGATTAACACAGCAGGGATCCCTGGCAGTCCAATTCAGTTTGAATGGAACTGCCAGGGACCCCCGCTGTTAATCTGATAGGCCATTAATCAATGCAGAAATGCTGGGGCTAGTTTAAGGAAAGTTTAAGGCATGTACCCAGCATGTACCTGGGTGTTTCCTGGGTATTTTGGGGAATTGCCACTGGTTTTTGTTTGAATAAGAGTTGCCTCTACTGTATGTCACTGGGGTTTTTGTTTGTCTTCCTCTGAATCAATAAGTAAGTATAAATATAGGATAAAGTATCTGTTAAATTTAGCATAGGTTATACTTGATGGACGCAAATCTTGTTTCAGCCTCATCTTCTATGTAACTATGTAACTAAAACGTACGCTAAGTACATCACAGTATAACTGCACAAAAATAATGATTGTGTCTCTCTAAAAATCAGAATAACTTTTTTTCCTATAACTAGTGTTCCGCGTTTTGAGTAATTAATATTTAATATCTTTAATGGAAAATGATTAAAGGAATTCAGTTTTTACTGATCTACACACATTTTGTGTAACAGAATCGAACACCTTACTTGCTTGTTGTGAGTGTGCTACAACTCTGATTAAAGTATTCTCTGCAGATAAAGTGCAGACCTCTCTGATTAAAGTGTTTCCTGCAGTAAAAAGTGTAAAACGCACTGAACACATCAGCAAAGTTCATATTGCGCTCAGTGGCGCACTTACATTTCTGCTGCCTGTAGGCTCGGGGGCGGCCCTCTGCCCTAGCATATTGATGTCATGTGATGCCGCATTGTCATGGCAACGCGGCGTCATTTGACTTCAGGTCACCATAACGAGGTGACGCTCAGGATGGGGCCGCTCCGGAAAAGTGGCTCTCTGTCACACATTTTCTCCCCCAATAATTTCCGCTCTAGACTATAGCCTACTTAGCCTAATGGGAAATTCGCCACTGATTGCGCCATGATTGGCTCACATCGTTAGAAGGCGATGCTGCATATTTTCTTGCTACCGGTTCTGATTTAGTGTGGTATGGATAAGGTAAAAGTGTATATGCAGTATATGATTTCCCCCCCCCCCCCCCCCCCCGGGAATTATATCTTTATTTTTTTCCATTATCCCTTGTTAAAAAGTTGAGAAAAGAAACACCAAAAAAAGTCTATGAATTCTCCTCCAAACACAGAGAAGAGGCAATTGTGTGTAGAAGGCCTTTCTTGTTGGTCATTATATTGATTTCAAGGACAAGGACAACAGGTGACATACAGAACAAGGTATATAGTGTATATCTGGCAGTGACAGCTAACTTTCTTTAACTTTGCTTTACATTACATTATCACGTGTGCAGTGTGAGTCACGGGCTCCAACTTCTCCAACTGATCTTTATAATTGGCCTGATCACTTCCTGACAAAACTATCCTTCGTTATTTCAATGCTTGGATTAGGGTCCTCTGTATCAGAGTGCATGGGAAACTCGCAGACTTCAAATACACACCTGTTTGACTCCTGGTCTTAGCATTCCGTTTCTAAAAGTAGAAAAATAAGAAATATGATTTTTGGGGGGCCACTCCTAGCGACCCGAGCTCAATAACTAGAGATAGACGATTTTGGGGGGAGAATTTGTATCCGTCGCAGATCGTCTGGTTCCTTTGGTCCGCAGATCAATCACAAAAAGGGCCATTCCCCTTTTGCGGATTTTCTGTTATTAGTGACAGTTTATTCCACGGTTTCCGCAATCCCCTGATGGATTTTTAGAATCCAATCTGCGGATTAAACAATCCGAATGCGGATTGTTGATTCCGCAGATTGGATTCTTAAAATCTGTCAACGGATTGCAGAATCGGTGGATAGATTGCTACAATTCGCCAGAAGCTTGAATCTAATGGCGGTTTTGGATGAATCTCTATGGATTGAAACTGTAACAATTCGTCCGTGGATTTTACACCGTGGAAGGGATTTTGCATGAAAAACTCGGGAATTTTCGGGAAACGAATTGGGACTGATTTGCCCATCTCTATCAATAACGAAAACTGCAAAGGAGATGGCCACGAACTCAGAACATTACACTGGCGACACACTTTATTCGAGCTTGGCTAGTCCCACGAATTCGGGTATACCCGGGTGTATTGAGGTTTGTGACTGTTTTCTGCCCGAGTGCATTGAGTTATTTTCCAGCAGGGATTGTAGCATTTTATTCCCGCTGGCTGCAATACTGCACAGTATATATATATATATACTGCATTACAATTCATGAATTTATGCCATCTGGTAGACACGCGAAGCATTGCAGCCTATTAAATCCTAATCATTATCATTTAACAGATCAGCCGCCCATCAGCCAGGCATGAACCCAGGCTGGGAAGGCAAATGCAACGGGGCTTGTCAGAGGTGAGGAGCGGCGCATTCCAGGTATCTGCCAGGTACATACTGGGTATTTGCTCGGATAAAGTGTGTCGGTGCAGTATAACAGTGCAAAGTATTCTGACACCGCAAGAGACGCAGCAATGAAGAAAAGGCTCTTTTCAGTTAATTTAATTACCTTAGATACAGACCAGTACCAGAGCAGCCCTTCCGAGAATCAGTGGCAGTAACCTGGTTAATCTGTTTTTTTTTTTTTTTTTTAAATACCAAAATCCTATATCTAAAAGTATATTTATATTTGGTTAGAGTTATATTTTGTAAGCATCATACGCTTAGAAGTGGAAGGTGATTCCCCCTGGTTCCTCCCTTTTGTGTGATGTCCCTGTTCTAGTTTAGACAGCCAGAGTTGGCTCTCTGATAAGGACAGGGTGGAGGAAACCTTTGATCGACAACAATGCTCCCAATTCAGAGTTTGCTTATGGTTCCATTTTCTAGAGGAAGTCCATTAGCAGAGAGGGACATTTGGTCACAGTTCTCTCGCCGTGCTAACTCCCCGCAGGCGTTTAGCCGCAGGGGGACCCTCCACCATCGCTGCTCTGCTGCTGGACCCTCTGCTGCTGGACCCTCTGCCGCTGGCAACTTCTGTGGGAAGGAAGTTTTAGGGTAGATGGTTCGTTTTAGTGTTGGAGGTTAACTTTAGAGGTTTTAGTGGTTAGGATAGGGGGTTAACATTAGGGTAGGGGGTTAACCTTACGGATTTTTGCGCCTTGGGTAAAGGGTTTAGGGTAAGGGGTTAAGGGTTTTAGGGTAAGGGGTACTATTAGTATTAGGGGTTATGATTAGTGGATTTTAAGGGTAAGGGCTATGGTTAGCAACTAAGCGTTTGGCGGCCGAGTGTCCCGGCAGTGAGGTGAGTAGCGGCTAAACGCTGGCGGAGAAATATCCTAGACCGGTCCATTAGAGTGTTACATTCTTTCCAAAATGTAACTTTTAACATTGGATAATTGACTTTATTTACATTTACTATGGTACCAACCAAACATGAGATAGATAGACACATAGAACAAAGTCCCAAAACTCAGTGCATCCGGATCTCAGGTGGAGTAGTAACAATATATGAAGAATTAGATATATAATCTGCGTGGAATGGGACAATGATGGCTTTGTGAAATATATTCTGTCACAGTGATAGATATATAGCTCAGAGATTGGGCAGTGTAGAGAAAGACAGTCCTGTTGACCTATGAAGATAGTATATAAACAACTTCAATGTCCTCCTCTGTCTTATAATAAAGCGCTCCCTAGAGCCTAGTACACACGCCAGTGTACCAAACGTGACACCATAGAAGTAACTCGCGATTACAATGCCTGGCCACGCTCCGGTACGTGCCTCGCGCTGATAGCTGCATGTACAATTCCAGGATGTGAAGACAACGGAGCACAGCAAGCAAGGAAAAATGAAAAAGTAGGGACTTCGATACCAAAAATAAATTAAAACAATTTATTAAGTCAGTGTACACATGCTTACCTGCATCATGTCATGTGTGCACTGATTTAATCAGTGATGCATTACTCCCCGAGGCTACTTACCCAATACTTAAAGCTTGTCTCCCACTCCAGAAGCTCTTCTTCTATTTCTTTCAAGTTACTGTAAAGAAAAAGGAATATTAGTGAATATTATAGACAAAGATGTATCTTTATGTTTTTCATGTACTATGCGGGAGATTCACCAAGTTACGATATGGGTCAGTGGCCGTTAACGAGGGCTCTTGTTTCAATAACTCATATTGGAGATTAGTGAATCCCGTCGTAAGCTGTGATGTGGGGAAGGTTAGATGGAGAAGGAAAGAGTAGAGAAAGGAAGGAGGGATAAAGTAAAAAAAACTTAGAAGGAAGAACAGAGTAAGATGTGGAAGGGAGGAATATTGGAGTTATAAATGGTTAAAATAAAGGTAAAAGCATTTAAAGTACACAACATTTCCTAAGAAATAGGTTATTTTCTTAAGATGTGTTAATTTTCAGAAATGTGTATTAACGTTTTAAGAATTATACAGACAAAATATGAATTATATTAATTCCAACAATTTTCAGGGAACAGAAGCTACAATTTGCCAGTTTCATTTACAGAATTACATTTCTGAAAGAAAGGATAATAGCATACAGTATGATATGAGAGGTAGGTCTGATTTAAGATGGACTAAATCAGGTGTAATATTTGTACCTTTCAGTAAAACCACTACACTGTAAATACAAAAATGCAGTATTTGCAACAGCAGTCCATGTAACCAAGAGATTAATGTCCATTCATGGTTATGTAAGTAAATACAAAATGCAGAACTATACAAAAGCACTTGGATGGGAGTTGAAACAGATACTGAATTTTGATGATTATGGCTGGCTATATTTACGCTGGTCCTATATTCAAAAATCATAAAAATAATCCCTTCTGATATTAATATCTACTGTAAATTAGCAGTACAAAGTGACACATAGAAAAACAATATTTTGTACCATGTCCTAACATGATCCTTGTGTGTCACTTCTGAAAAAGGGGATTCACTCATTTCGGACACAGGTCATCGCACTGCGTTAACTTCCATTCATTTACTGCAGGCCCGCGGTGCGATAACCTGTGTCGCTGGTTAGTGAATCACTGGTTCTTAAGAAGTGAGTAGACTAACCCTTAGCGCTAAAAAGGCTTAATATGTACGAAGGTCAAACCAATAACAAATACAAATCAGGTCAGTTGGCTCTGAACGGTGAATCAGATAAACAAAAAGTACTCACTATATATTTTCTCCACGCTCTGTCATAAAAAATAATTTTAAAGGATTAAAACATTTTAAATGGGAGAAACCTTATAGTTCATAAAAGCATTACTGCACAGTTTATTCTATCCCATCTATTATGTAATTATTATCTGTTACTCAGGGATTTTAGGATATTCAGAGTTTTCAGACAATCGCTATAAAGACTATTCAGAAAGCACTGAAAATGTGATGCACACGTCTTATTAGGTCCCCCATACAATGTTCTAAACATCAGGTTCAGGGTGGGACATGCAAGCTTAACTTTCTCATTCATTTAATAGGAATTTCCCTGCCATCTGAAGCTTTAGGGAAATTACAGCTAAAAAGGAGGAAGCATTAGGAGAATATCTATTAAGAGCAATCTGAGACAAAGGGACATTACTTCACATATTTATTATTATGTCTATTTTCCCCCTGCTCATTTTAAACTATGCGGCTAATTCAATAAGTTCCAAAACATGGACGCTTATAAAATAAGCCACTATGGAGAAGACCTCAGAGGTCCTTTAAATCTGGGCTACTACTAAAATCTGTTAGTTTTGCCCAGTTTAATGGGTATCCACAAAGCTAATAATATGCAAAAACAACGGCCATTAGGCAAACTAGCATCGTTACGTTAGCTGTATTAACAGGGATTTTCATTGCACAGCGAAGCCTTCACCAATACACTGCGCATGCGCGTTGGCGAAACGGCCGTTCCAATTAACACACATGTTGCAGACAGTTCTGCCACAAAAAAGGGGAGGAGATGATTTTCTGTACATAGTCTTGTGCTATTTTCCCTGTTAATTTGTTCTGAATTTATTTTTTCACACAGTGCGATTTTAAGAGTTTTGTTCCCAACGTCTGTTTCTTGGTAATTATTGATGTGTTTCAGACATTTATATGATCCAAAATATTTATCTTTGCATGAAACGTAATAAAAAGGTTAAATTCTCTACTCGCCAATTATTTGGGGACCACTTTAAAACTGTCATTTTTTTCTTGTTGGCTATTCCCAGAAATAACGCTATGATAATCATGGTCTGGATGTGAGTAACGGCAGGTTTTGGCGTGACCTAATTATCAGAGCGTTATTTCCCCGCGCTAACATTAGCGGAGGTGTGTGGATATGCGAAGTTAGGGTAACTGCTCATTAGCATATGATTTGCATATGAGTAATCCAGACGTCCGTTAAAAGTTAGGGATCCGATATTTCTCTGGTAAACGCGAGGTCATCGTAATGCTAATCACTTTTGTGGATATGTGTTATAACTATCAACACATTAAATGGGGGATACGTCACGATAAAACATTTAACGGACCGCTGAGGATCTATGCCATGTATTTTATTCTTAGTACTCAAGTCCATATTAAGACAGCTTCACTGATAAGGTGCTTTGAAGTGTGCATGGAAAACCCCTCTGTGTGTTGCCTGGTGGGGTGCAGCAGATTAGGATAAATAGCACACGTTGCCGCGCAAACACCCGACAGAAAGCCTTTTAAATTAAAATAAGGTTGTGATCTGCTTTTAAGGAAATCACATTGAGTTCACGTTTTAGATAGGTCAGGTTTGGATGGAAGTGGAACTGTAGACACTGTGGGGTATATTCTATAAGATCCGAAAGTGCCGATCCATGCGGTCTGCACGGGAAGCCCCATTCCCTTCAATGACCCTGTGAGTCATCATTACTTAGCGAAGCGAGGCCATAAGATGCCTTGTTAAATTGAATGGCTTATTCAGTGCCTTACAGATTAGTAAGAATAAACAAAGATGACAGCACGCCCAATTATGTGCGCGCACAATGTCATATATTCAATACATTGATATCTGTTATTGTGAGGAGATGCAGAGCACATACAACATTTCAGGTCACCACGGACCCCTCATTATCACTGCTATGGATTGGCACTTTTTGTTCAATTGTTAGCCCTCCCCTCTCTCTACACAGATTAGCATCTTTTAGAAAATATGACCCAATTTATCTTAGAAACTGGAAAAGGCTCGGACAAACTGTGCGAGGCACGTGGAGGCCTCATTCATGTGTTGTCTTTACTCAAAGTTAGAACACGGCGGGGTTTGTTAGTTGTTACATTTTGCCCACCATAATGTTATTATGTGCCTGGTACCCAATAACTATTCATTCATCAGAGCTGACTTTTCCCAAACCATGTTAACCAGTTTTCCTCCAATCCATTGCACAGAGTCTATACGGTACGCCTAGAAAATCTGGTTTCATGTTCCTAGTCTTCCTGTTTTGTTAGCAAATTTATGGAAAGAGTAAGTCACCATCCCATGCATTTGCTTCCATATGACACAATTCTGCCATCCCCCTCCATCACTCATGGCACAACTTTGTTGTAGTACTGATATTACATTTCTAACTCCACAACAAGTCCCAAGTGTAGACATCGCCTTCCATCTAACTGACCAAAATGACATTGTCAACCCCTACACATCCTGAGATAAAGAGCAGTGTCAATAGTTCTTAGGGCAAAGTAAATAGTCATTCCCTGGCATGGCCTTACTTACTGTAACTGTCAAAGTGCTCTCGAATATCATGCAGCTTGAGAAGAAAAGGAGATAAAAAAAAATTAGAAAGGGAACAGTATTCTGTTATCAAGGGAATTATAACACTATACAATATTGTAATGGGACAGTTGGTCGCAGTCGTTTTGCTGCAACCAAATGATTGTGGGCAGACAGACCCTCCGCCATAGCCGATCCACCGCTGGACTCTCAGCTGCCGCCAGCTTCTAGCACAAGGTAAGTTTTACAGGTTTAAGTGGTTAGTGTAGGGTGTTAACTTTAGGGGTTTTAGTGGTTAGGGAGCTCACTTGAGGTTTCAAGGTAAGAGGTTAACATTTTTAGGGAGGTAGCATTAGCATTAATGGTTAACCTTAGGGGGTTTAGGGTTAAGGACTTACCTTAGCGGTGAGGCGGCTGGAGGCTGAGTGTTCCGGCGTGAGGTGAGTTGCGGCCAAGTGCCGGCAATCATATGATTGTGGTGAAATGGCCATGGACCATTTAAGATTAACTACAGGAAGACTAATTGCTTGGAGCTGCTCCAGGCACGACCACGCTTGCTAAGAGATCTGCTATTATGTCTGGGATTTGTGAGTGACGGAAGGAGATTTGACGAGAAAGTGGCAGATTGCAGGAAGCAGGGAGCAGGCTGTATGCTCATATGGGGGGAATCCAGTGAACTTGGCATTGAGTTGGAAGATATACAGCTTTACTTTGATCCCAAGCCAGTTCAGGATCCAGATCTGTATGTGTATTTAACAAACCAGCACATTTCTCTCCAGAATAGGAGAAAACAAGGTAAAATGCTGTCATGAAATGCAGGAATTTCTATATTCCATGTTTTGCAGGATAGTCATAATTGGCCTTTAAACATTTGTTTAAGGTGCTTGCAATGCATTACCAGGTGTTGGAAAATCTGACAAAAAGGGTTAATAGTAAGAATAATAATGATAGAATCCTTTACAGATGAAATGATACACGCCAGAAAAGGACCTAAAGCGCACAGGAGAGAAAAGACAAAAAACAAAACATACTGTAATCTGTTTTGGTATAGAAAGCCCTGCTAAATAAAGGTCTACACTCACAGAATAAAATATCAATATGGGCAGTGATATGTGCATGCCTGTGCATATCCCTGTGTGAAAGCCATTGAGGCGGTGTGCTGTCTCGGGAGACCATAATTACAGGAGGATCTCATTGAAGTAAGGGTAAGGCCCCGCTCCCAGAGTCAGCGCGCCCGCACGGCAGACAGGCGGTGCGCTGACATACACAGACCGCGATATGCGGTCTGTAGGGAGCGGGAGTCGGGGCGGGAGGTGGGCGGGAGTAGGAGGTTTGACAGGGAGGGGGGGCGTGGCTTGAGCGGAGGGACCCGCTACTCTCCCCCCCCCCCTCACTCCACGGACTTGGGCTGGAGCTGCTGATGGTAAGCAACACACACTCATACACACACACACACACAGGCACTCATATACACACACACACAGACAGAGGCAGGCACTCACGCACTCATGCACACACACACACAGACAGAGGCAGGCACTCACGCACTCAGACACACACAGATAGGCACACAGACAGGCACGCACGCACTCAGACACACACACAGAGAGGCACTCACGCACTCAGACACACACACAGACAGGCACTCACGCACTCAGACACACACACAGACAGGCACTCACGCTGCTTTCACTCCACACTCCTCCCCGCTCCCTGAAGCCTCTCCACCTCCCAAAGCCTCCCCTCCCCATTGGCTCACAGCCACAACACGTGACGCGTCAACGCTAGGAATCACCATTTTCTTGTGTCTCATAGCGGCTGACGCGCCACAGCGTGTAGTCAGCTCTGCAGCCAGGGGGGACCAGGATTCCCCTGCTGGTGGGCAACTCGCGTGTGGCCGCCCGCGCCAACGAGCGCAGCGGTACCGAGGCCTAATACGTTTGGCAGACGAGCCCAGCTGATACCTGAAGGAGGGGTTCTCGGGCCAGTTCATCTGAGTTTATGATCACTGCCCATATTGATCTTTTATTCTGTAAGTGTATAACTTTATTTAGCAGGGCTTTCTATACCAAAACAGATTACACTATGTTTTGTTTTTTGTCTTTTCTCTCTTGTGCGCTTTAGGTCCTTTTCTGGCGTGTGTGACTTTTTTTCTCTCTGGGTGAGAGATTTGGGCCAGCTGCAGGGAGAGTTTAGTCATTACTATTAATACGGTAACCTGTTTTTTGTTACTGTTCTGTTATTAGTTTTGCGCATCCCTGTTTTTTCTTGCACAGATGAAATGATGCAGTACAGAGTTTTTGTGTTCACTTGAAGAAGAAACCTACGATGTTTCTATCTGTGAGATACACGATCATTATTATTAATATTGTATTACTGTTTATTTGTAAAGCGCCAAAATATTCCGCAGTGCGGTACAATGAGGGTACAGACTTATTTATATTACATAAACAGAATGACATACAAATAAGGACAAGCAAGAGCAACCCTATAACTTCATCAATGAAGAACTCTAATGTTGGCCGCTACAAAGTATCACAACCTACAGTACAACCAATCTGCTTTCCTGCAGGCGGATACGGCGACTAGAACTTTGAACTACTGTAATAATAATAATAAAGAAATACTTACTTCTTCGCAAAGCTCATCACACTGTGCTTCCTTCAGGTTGTGGAAAAAGAAACACACAATCCATATTAACCCACGTAAAACAATCTACCCCCCCCCCCCACTTTTTATTGTTTATTATGCATTTTTTATTTATTTTATTTGTAGACGTTATTTTTATTATGACGGTTACCATTAATAGGCAAGGACTATAAAGAGACTTACGAGAAATCGTTCGTATTTTTCTGTCTCCTGCAAGCAGAGGGAAAAAAATTAAGCACTAAATGGTTTCAGTCTGGAGGCCTTACAAGAGAAAATTAATGTCACCAATTAACAGACAATTGCAAAGCTATGACTGAGAGTGAATGTTACGTTCAGAACTGCTCAATGTTACACTTTGGGCAATATTGGCTAGAGAGTGTGTGGGCCAAAAGGTATCTTCCGGGGTCCGATGGTGTTTATGGCATAGCACCAATTATTAAATAAGGCCCCTTATCTTACCTTTGTACTGCATATCAGTTCTGTCACTACAAATTCCCTTTCTTATTCTGCATGAACCCCTAAAATTGTGGTCTTTGTTACAGTATTAAATACTGGTTAACCTCCGTTTAAATAACTGGAGACTTGAAGGGCCTGA